>NW_011889015.1:1698238-1718294 GCF_000151845.1 Pteropus vampyrus
TTTTCTGGGAAAAGATCAATGTTAAAAAAGAGCTGCTATTCTAAAAGAACGTAACCAAGCTATGGTTAATGAATAAATCCACTGTAACTGCAGAGGTGAAATCTCATACATTTTAACTCTTCAGAGGGGTTCGTCATTTGTTTTTCTACAAAGGGGCATAAAAAAGTGTAGGTACATTTCAATGTTGATTCATTAAAACATTTTCCTGATTATTCTATTTTTTTATTTTACTATACAACTTTAAAATATACTCACTATTTTCACTGAATACATTTTATCCTAAAGTATTCTCAAATTGGCAGGTCTATTTTATTGAGACTAGATCAACTTTCCCTGGTACTGGGGAATGAGATTAAGAATTGGCTGGAACTCTATCTGTTTTGAAAATGGTTACTGGTAGCAGAAATAAAAACACAGTAAAAAATTTTTTCGCTTTAAAAGTATCAGTTAAAAAAATGGAATGAAAAAAATTTTAACCTGGACTGCCACACTACCTCATACTACCTCCTTCTAAAAGTGATGTCTAAGTGAGTGCTAACTAAAATGCATTGTTAGGTAGTTGAACTAATAAAATAAATACAACTGTTAGATATTTGAATCCCTAGGCTACTTGCATATGTTTTATATTCTTGGGAAAAATAAGGTTGACCTTTCATGTACTTCTTCCAGTATGTCCAAGATGACATATTGAATCCAGGTGTTACTTGTATTATACAGAGCTCAGCAATCTGGCAGCATTGAGGGACAAAGAGGGTTGTGCTGGCAGGGATTTATAATGCAAACTATCATAGCTGAGGGAGCTGCAGAGAGAGAAAGCTCAAAGATCAGCATAGGAATCTCTGAATCTTTGGCTGAGTAGTGATCATCACATGCATGTGAAGTCACTACACAAGCCAAGCCATCAAAAAGAACCATCAAAAAAAGTAGATAAAAAAGAAAATATATGAATGAATAATGGACAGAGTTTTTACAAATCTTATGAAAAATGTAAACACAGATCCAAGGCACTCAACAAACTCCAAGAGAAGAAACATGAAGGAAATCATACTAAGGCACATAAAAAATCATTGAAAAGCAATGTTAAAAAGGAAATATTAAAAGTAACTAGAGAAAAAAGTCATTACATACAGTGGAAAGAATAGCATCAGGCTTCTCATCAGAAACAACACAAGCAGAAAAAAATCAAGTGATATCTTTCTAGTTCTAAAGGAAAGAAGTCTTCCGAGAATCCTTTTTAATAATTTTTTTTTAAATTAAATTTATTGGGGTAACATTGGTTAATAAAATTATATAGGTTTCAATTGTACAATTCTATAATACATCATCTGTATATTGCATTGCCTGTTTACCACCCACCCAAAGTTAAATCTCTTCCTAGAATCTTACATGCAGCAAAAATACTTTTCAAAAAACAAGACAAAATAATGACAGTAAGGCATAGAAAAGCTGAAAGTAGTCATCAACAGCAGACAAGCACTACAAGAAATGTTAAAGAAAGTTTTTCAGATAGAAAGAACATGATACCAGATGGAAATTATGATCTATACAAAGGGGACAAAAAGTAATGGCAACAATAAATATAAAAAGCCTTTTTTAATACTTTCAAAAAAACTTAAAAAACAATTACCTGTTTAAAGCAAAAATAATTACACTATATTTTGGCATTTAGAACAAATATAATAAATTGTATGATAAAAATAGCACAAAGGCCAGCAAGGGGACAATAGAAATATAATATTTTAAATTTCTTGTACTATATGTGAAATGGTACATTATTTGGAAGTAAACTGTGATAAGCTAAAGAAGCATATTGTAAACCTCAGCGCAAGCACTGGAATATACTTGAGACATAGTTACTGATTCAATAGTGAAGATAAAATAGATCATAAAAAATATTAATATAAAAGAAGACAGGAAAGCAATAACAAAGTACACATGAAATGAAAACAATAACAAGATGGTAGATTTCAACCCAACTATAGTAATCAAAACATTAAATATAAATGCTTTAAACTAGAGATTGTCAGATATGATAAACAAATAACAGCAAGGTTCAACTATATGCTGTCTACAAGGTACCAACTTTAAAATAAAAACAATGGTTGAAAATAAAACATGGAAAAAGATTTGCCATACAAATATTAACTAAATACAGATGGAGTGGCTATAGTAATATCAAAGTATATAGAGAGCGAGAAAAAAAAAAGGTCATCTTATGGTGATAAAGAGAGAGACTCATCAAGATGATATAACAATCCTAACTTTGTATGAAATTAATAGCACAGCGTCAAAGAACACGTAGTAAAAACTGATGAAAATGAAAGAATGGACAAATCCAAAGTTATATTGCATATTTTAATATTCCTCTCTCAAGAATTGCCAGAACAAGTAGTTATATATGGGTAGAGACAGACAATTTGAATAACCATTAATTGACCCAATTGACAATTATAAAACACTCCAACCAATAACAGCAGAAAACATATTTGTTTGTGTTTATGTAGAACATTTACTATGACAGGCCTACTCTGGGTCATAAAACAAATGTCAATAAATTGGAACAAAATATAAGATCAAAAATAATTAAAGATATGACAGTAGTTATAATATTTACCAACAGTCTAAGAATTGTATTTGATTTTTAAGTACTTTTAAAGTCTGAATTGTTTGAAAAACAAAATCCAAACAAAAGCAATACATTCTAAGGAAAATGGATATATTATGAGTCATGCTTAAGATCCAGTTGTTTAATTCTTGCATTTCAAGTGTACTCAAGATTTCAAGTACAATAAATTCTCCTTATATAAAAATTATTCTGATTATATCATACATTCATAACACTTATTGTTTTCTATTTGATTGGGCCAAGGTCTAAAAATTAAGCACTATAATTCTTTTTGGTATGGAGGATAGGAAGTTAAATTATGCAAAAATCTACCCACATTTAAGAAATTATTAAATTCACACTAAATTTAATATTTTTAAGCTTAGATCAGTACTTCCGTTAATAGAATGATTTAAATTCCTATTAAGGTTGAGTTCACTTACAAAAACTAAGTGAAATAAAGATTGTGTTGTAACTGACACACCCAAGAAGCATCTCTGAGGTAGTTATCCAGGATTAGTGCCAGTTGTCTAAAGGCACATCCATCAGCTTTCTAAGCACTTTGTGAGCTTAGAGGCATGTCATGTGGTAGCACTTCTATTATTTGTCAAAGACCAAAACTATCCATTAGCAAAAAAAACAAAAGGATGATCAAGCAGGTCCATAGTTTTATTGTGAATAGATCCAAGTATAATGCAAGTTAGCTACAGGCCAACTTACTGATTCAAGATACACTCTGTCTCCATCTCTCATCTATATTAACTACTGAGTAGGGTTATTAAGCAAATTGTTCCATCTCCTTGCTTCCCAGGTGGGATTACTCTTCTTGACTTTCTTGTGGCTGAGTGAAGTCATGTGACAAATTTTGGTCACAGAGCTATAAAAAGTAACATATATCACGTTGGGTCAGATCATTTAATTGCCCATCGAAACCCTACAGAGTTTTATATCTCCCTGTGAAAATGACTGATATTGGTCAAAATGGAAGCTGCTTGGACAGTCTGCATCCAGGTGTCAGGTAACAGGAGTAAGACCACCAGGCCACCTATAATGGATCTGTAGTGGGAGCAATGTATAGACTTTCTTCACAAAAAGTTACGAAGATATGTTGGGCCCATGATAACACTTTCAACACTGTAAAACAAAAACGAAAATTTTGTCTCCACGAAACCATTAACAACTCACAGATCACAAACTGAGGAATGCTAAACAATATTTCTAAAATCTCTTAGAGCACAAGGGAAACACTCTAAGAAAACTTTCTCACAAATTTAATTTTAGTTTTGTTTTGCAGTCCCAAGTCTGTAACTTAACATGCTTTCATGACTGAACTTTGAGGAAATGATTTTGATTGTTTTCTTTAGGAAAAAAATGTTTGTGTTTGAATTATTTTTTTCCTTTAGGAAAATTTTAATAGCATAATTTGAAAAATGTTTATAGAAGTGTAAAATTTTATTACTTTAAATTGCATTTTTTAACCTGAAGCATTTACTGCCCACGTCAACATAATTTAAAAATATAAACTAGCATCTGGATATTTATATTAGGTAGAAAGGAAAATAATGATGTTTGGTTTTGCAAATCTAATAAGTTATTTTGCCAATTTAGAAGCATTCTACTTTGAATTTAGTCATCTCATTAATCAGTTTTATTTTTTCATATAAAATTTTTTCCTCTATTTTGGAAGGGAGAAATGAAATGATATTGCAATTAGTGAATCAATAAGATCAATGGTTCTTCAACTAAGAATGGATTACACTAGTTTATTCAGCCTCAAGACTCCACCCGTCAGTGGAAAGAATAATATACAGTACAGACATGTTGTCCCAATTTAAGGCTCCATAGTATATGTGTTTGTTTGCATCTCCTGATAAGAAAATTATATTTCATTTTTCACAGTTATAAAAAGTGACTAACAGATATTTTGCTTACACTCTTTTATAGCAAATCTCTTGGCAAATGGGACAGAAAAGGAGGACAGAAACAAATTTCTACTCCCATAAAGGTAAAAGTAATACAAGAAACTCATAGTAATAGCAAGACCTTGCTTTCTCAGGAAGCAGGGAAAGGAGTTGATTTCCTGAAGGCTATGATTAAAGCTAGAGATATCTGACCTCTCACCTCTTTGAAGACTAGATATTGTTATCCAACTCAAGATTCTCAATAACTTTACTGCCTGCTGCTTCTCTCAAAAACAAAGTAAAAATGATAAAAACAACGTTAATAAATAGTCCTATCACTAAAGGGACATTTGAAAACAGTTTTTGGTGGAAAGTGCATTGCTTTGCAAAGTGAATCTATCATCACATGGATTCCTCAGGGAAAGCTGCAGCAATATTGCAACACCCACCCATGTTAAAAGTGATGAGAAGCGGGGGCACAGGAAAATGAGTGATATGTGTGAAATGTGGAGAAAATTCAAGCATTTTGTATGGAAGTGGTGTTTCCATAACTACAGAATAATTTGCTGTTAGGTACTCATGTCCCTAAATGCAACTCAGTTTCTTGATATCTGTTAAGGACTGTTCATTTAGTAATTGTGACAACACCTTTTCTGGTTAAGAGTCTCAGTCTTGTGCAAGAGTACCATACTATAGAAGAGTGAGAGAACAAGTGAGATAAACTAGGTTCCTATTCGCTAAATTCTCTCACTAATTATAGAAGTTTGTAATATTTTCTAAAAAAATTTAAATCTACTGTTCTTTCTTTTTCCTAAAATAATTTTCAACATTTAAGAATCATTCATACATTTGTATGATGTTAATGAAATGAAAATGTTTCATATTCTAGTATGAGGAAGTCATTTTGTAATCTGAACACAGTATCAATATTATTTTAAATACAATTATTTTTTCTGTTTGTAAAACTCAGCAAAATTCACATTTTAGTACAGCATGGTATTTAATAGCCCTTTCTGTTTCAAATGACTAATCAAAGGATGGTAAACATCTGGCCCAGACACCACTACTCCTGCACCTGCTCCTTCTGCAGACTTTAGGAATTGATTGTGGGGCTCTTTCCTACTGAGCTGAGATGTAGTCTTAGAATCACTCTTGAAATCTTCCATTCAAGGATTTCCAAAAGAAAAGAACTTATACATTCTGTTATGATTGTTGATTTCCTTTCTAATTCTTCCACTATATTACAAATTCTTTTTGCAGTGACTGTATTCATCTTTGTATTCCTATATGTAGCACAGTGCTCATTGTGGGTAGTCAATTAATATATATTAACTACTATATTTGATAATAATATAAAGATATGAAGTTTGCAAATAAGAAGTCAGGAAAATATTTAACTACCTAGTCTCTTATTTTTATTTAGAATAGTTAGTATATAATTATATATACAATGTTCAACTGGGCATACAGAATCATATATTTAAAAATGTGCTACTAAACAGAATTATTTCAAAAACAGTAGCATTTTGTTGAAGATATGCTAATTGGAAAATTTTTTTCACTTAGAGCCATAGAGCAATCTTGTAATTTCAAGAGACTGGAGATTTTTGGAACAGCTGAAATAACAATTCAACTAAATGGAAAGGGGGAGGGGTGACTCTGTTGGTAAAATTCCCATCAATAACATTTAAAAACATTAAAACATTATTCACTGACATTAGGCAAATACTGCTAATTTGCAACAGAAAAGGGAAGGACTCCAGGAAATTTGTGAAATATATATATATATAATTTTATCACTTGTTGGTGTCCTCCTGTCTCCTCTGAAGACCAATTAAACTTCTCATACCCTGATGGAACCTCTCTCTGCCCACCACTCCAGCAAAAAAATGCACCTCTCACTCAAGTTGGGACACCCATAATCATATACCTATCTTTTTTCCATAGAGAATTAGTTTCAACTATTTGAGAATTACTCTCAGTACCTGTCAGCTAATAGCCTGCTAAGATGTTATTTAGTAATGGCTTAAAGTATATTTGAAGTTCTATAAGATACTTTTGAAGCTGAAAAAGCCATAAAACGCAAATGAATCATTCCCCAGTGGTGAAACTTTAATCATTAATGTCACGATTCTCAAGAAGGGTCTAAGAGCAGAAAACTAGTCAGTCACTTAGAACTTTTAGAGTCCATTACTCATAACTCGGCCTTACAAGTCAGGACAATGAATATATATATTTACTTCTGGAATCCATACATGTTCTAATATTATTCTATAGTCAATAATCTATGTGAACTTCAAATATCATAAATCTAAAAGTTCTTCAGTAACTATTTCCTGACAAATTTATTAGCATTTAGGGGTAATTTTTATCATTATAAAATTATTTTTGCTTCTACAAGATACATATGCTGGAGGAAGAGAGAAGTAATCCTCCACCGGCTTAGAAACTATCTAAGGATGCATTTCTCTGAATTTCAGATTAGATAAAGATGGGGAAGCATTCTTAATTGTAAAACATTACTTAAATCTGTGAACTTGAATGCTGGTAATCTATTGCTGGTCAACTGGAAGGAATTATTCTGGACACCCGTCCTTCTCTTCAGTATCATGGAGATGAATATTTTCACACAATGGAGAACTGATTCCCATATTAAAACACTGTAACCTCCACAGAGTTAGGTGATGCCCCAAATATTACTGCTAGATACTGTTACGTAGTTACAGCTCTTGGAGTCTAATATCAAAGTCCATATTACCACAGTCCAAATTCTAACTTTTACTCTCTAGTATGATTTAGAATATTGAGAAAGATGGAGATTTCATCATATAGGAATTCTATAAGTGAAAAAAAAAATCAGTGAAATAATTTGGCTAATTATATTTTACATTAATATGTTCTCTGGACTTTCAATTTTAGTGTATACAATGCACCTTAACTGAGTTTTCTCTTTGATTATTAAAAAAAAAAAAAGTGTGTGTGTGTGTATATATATATGTGTATATATATGTGCATGTGTGTGTATATATATATATTCCAAGTAGAAGCCATTTTCCTCACTTTTTAAATGAGAGAAAAGTAGAAAAGTATCTGGAAATGACTGACAGAAAGTACTCCTAATTTTCATTTCAATTTAGCCAAATTTCCTTTATTTTATATGTTCATCCAACTCATCGCCACAGTAGTAACAACAAGAAAGCAGAATACTGAGATAATAAGCATTATTACAAATATTCCCACCAATGAATGACCAATCTTAATGGGAAACCCTTTTTGATTCCACCACTCCTGAAGAATAAGAGTATCTCAAAATAGCTACTGTTCTCTTACTTCACGACTGCTTTAAATTATATGGAACACTGGGACTAGTTTCCAGAATCTTTCTCACTGTTTACTTTCACTTTAAGATGTTAATGAGAAAAAAATTTAACTCCCTTAAAAAAAAAAAAATGGCCTAAATGGTAGACTTAACTCAAAATAGCCACCAGAATTATGTAACCAAGCAAATATATTTCCTTTTCACACTAATAAGACAAGAATCCTCACATATAAAATATAAAGTGCATACATCAGCAAGACAAAAAGAAAAGTCAAAGTAGGTCTCTCTCAGTCATTATCCAGTGCAATTGAAGGGTTCTAATTTTATTTATTCTTGAGCTTTCATAACTGTTATAATATCTTATAAAACTCACTTTCTGTGACAACTTCTGTTATATTTCAATGAGTATGCTTTATCCAATGACATATGAATCAACTGCTACTTTTGACATAATGCAAGCATAATTGTTTCTTAAAATATTTTAAATTAATAAAAATACTTTTGACATTGTATCTAATTAAAGTGAAACGCTGATGTTTTAGAAACTGACAATTAATAAAGCGCTCATTTTCCCTCCACGATTAGTTAAACATAGTCAACTAATTTCCTTAAGAGAAGAGATTAACTTCACCTCACTGTTTGTAACAACAGAATATTCTTGGGCGACACTATACCACTTCCAATTTATGTCATGTCTCATCACACCACTTTTGTTTGTGGACAGCTGCCCGAGGTATACAAGACCAACCAAAGTAACCTATTTAACTGAGATAATTATCCAGATAATTAAAGTAACACATGTTTATTATGAAACATTCTGGCAGTTGAACCAAAAATTCTGTGTCCAATATTCACAAACTGATGGCAATCCCAATTTTCACACTAATAGCACTTAGATGGGTCTAAAATAGAAGTAGCCACAATATATGTTGTATCTGTGTACAATAAAAGAAAAAAAATGAGGCATTTATCCAGAAACTTCAGATAAATGTAAGGCTAAATGCATTTTGTGCTAAATTAGCCTGATTAATTTGTTGCTTCAATTCCAGAATTGATATATTTTGGGTGGAAATGATGCATAACAGCATTCGTAACGCTTCCAATATTTGGAAAGGTAGTAAGGACACTAAAGGGTGAAGAATTGAGCTCTGTTGAGATTTTTCATATTTTAAACGAGTAGAAACTTTTATGATAAGATAATTTACATTTCTATAAGCTTTATAGTTTCAAAGTAAATATAACAATAACATCTCATTAAGCCTCAAAACAATTCTGTGAGATTGAGCAGAAAATTATCATCATCCCCATCAATAAATGAGGACCCAGATTGATTTTGTCCATGATTTCTAAATTCCCTTGGAATATTTCCCAGGCTTATCCACTTGCAAGGACATATACTTTCGAATTTAGTTTTCAAAGTGGCCATGTTCACTACATCTTCTTTAGAAAGTCTCTTCTACCCTCTACCACACTTTCATAATAATCTTCTCTCTTTGTTTTCTACACCATAAATACTTCTAAGATTCTTGAATTCAAGACACTCTACTGTTTGCTTATCTGTTTGTTTACATGTTTGCTTTACTATCGAATTGAAATTCCCTTGAAGGCATAATTTAACTCATTTAGCAAATATTCCTGTGCCCCATTATTTTCCAGATATCATGATAGGAGCTGAAGATACAAGCATTCTATGATCGCTGCTATTCTGGAGTTTAACATATAATTGGAAAGACATAGTTTAAAGATACATTACAGAAACGATGAATGTTACAAAGCAAAAGCTCATGGGTCTATGCCAGCATATTACAGATGGAAATAAGATTACCTGAGAGATTAGTTAATTCCACCCTGAGGAAGCTGAAGTTAAAGTCAAAGTCAAAGGGACAAAAGGTGATGGACAAATTGGGGTAGGCTGAAAGAACAAAGTTCTAGGAGAATGAACAACATATGTAAAGACCTTAAACCAGTACATATGACAAACAAAGAGGTTCGGCATAGTTAAAAAATTATTAATAATAATAACAACAACAAACAAATAGTTTCCCAGGCTGAATTAGGAAAGACTTCAATTTCAAAGGAATTTGTCCTAATGGTGATAAAGTCACAAAAATATTTGCAGCAGGTAAATGATATGGTAATATTTGTTCTTCAAAAATATCATTTTTGAGGCCCCAGGAAGACAACTGAGGGTGAATTTCAAAGTCTAGTAATGAGTTTCTTATATAATGTAAATGAGAAATTACTGATGTTGCCTTGGACTAGGATGCTGGCAGAGAGGTTTGAGTGAAGGAGTACTAGAATTGAAACCACATTCACAAAGTAGAGCCAGTAGGACTTGGTTACTGCCAGCTATAAAGATTGAAAGAGAAGTCAAGGATACCTCTTAAATTTCTGATTCTAGCAATAGATATAAGAAAGAAAGAAGATTTGAGGGGGAAATGGACATACTGAGCTTTAGGAGTTCAAGAGATATCTTTATAGAGATATCACATCATCATGCATATTTTGAGAAATGGAAGACCTAATTTTGAAACTTTGGATATGAGTCTAGTTGTTTTCAACTTTCCACAGCTACGGGAATGTATAAAATCATACAAAACAAGAACACAGGTTAGACCAGTGACAGGGCATTAAGAAAACCTAATACTTTAATCTTAGAATGGGGGCCTGATAATTTAAAATTAGATTTTATTTTAGCATTAAACTGAGATTTCTATGTGGAAAGCTTTGGGATTATACAGATGTTCTGCAGTGTGCTGACCAAAGAGTATTCATAAAATTATATACCTTACCTCTAACACATACATACATACCAAACTTTAATAATCTTTCCTTAATGGTCTTAACATTTCATATCCAAATAGAATTCATCACATTGTACTTTATAACTTCAGGGTATCTGTTAAAATACCATCTTAAAAAATACATAGTACTGATCTCCAGTTGTGTCCTTGGCGAGACCTTGCAACTTGCTGAGCAAGCTCCAAGACCCACACTAGTGGCAGCTGACCTCAGTTTCTGGCATGGTTTCTTGAGGCAACTATAAGCATAGCATCTGTGGATTGCTTGCTGAATCTTAACAGGTGGCCCTGGAGGGACACAGGCTGGGGCTAAAACTGGCCTGCTGCTGAATCCGTCTCAGGACTGTGCCTCTGGACACCTACTACACAAAGACCGGGAGATTTAGGAGCTTTGCTTGGTACATAGAAACAGACACAGAAAGGCAGCCAAAATGGGAAGATAAAGAAGCAGAAACAGTATGAAAGAAGAGAACAGAGATCCAGAAATAATGGAGTCAAGAAATCTAACAGATGCAGCGTTCAAAACATTGGTTATAAAGATGCTCAATGAACTTAGGGGAAAAGTAGATGAACTCAGTGAGAACTTTAACAAAGAGATAAAAAACACAAAAATAGAAGTGGAAATTATAAAAGGGAACCAGTCGGAAATGAAGAATACATGATCTGAGATGACTGTATTAGAGGGAATTAACAGAGTGGATGAAGAGAAGGATCGAACCACCAATATAGAGGATGGAGAAGCCAAGGTCACTCAACCAGAATGGCAAGAAAAAAGAAGTCAAGAATATAATAATAATTCAGGGAGTCCTTGGGAAAATTTTAAGTGTAAAAACATTCATGTAATAGAATACCAGAAGGAGGAGAGGGAGAACAAGTGGAAAAGCTATTTGAAGAAATAATGATGGGAAACTTCTCTAACCTGTTGAAATAAATAAACATACAACCCCAGGATGCTCAGAGAGTCCCAAGAAAGAGGAACCCAAAGAGGCCCATACCAAGACACATCATAATTAAAATGCCAATGGTTAAATACAAAGAGAGAATCTTAAAAGCAGCAAGAGAAAAACAGTTAGTTACCTACAAGGGAGCATCGATAAGACTGGAAGCTGATTTCTCAAAAGAAACTTTGCAGGACAAAAAGGCTTGGCACAAAACATTTAAAGTGATGAAAACCCAGAATCTACAACCAAAAATACTTTATCCAGCGAAGCTATCATTTAGAGTTGAAGGACAGTTAAAAGCTTCTAAAGAGCTTCCCAGACAAAAATAAGCTAAAGGAATTCATTAACACCAAACCACTATTACAGAAAACGCTGGAGAGACTTCTTTAAGAAGAAAACCATGTATCAAAATCATAAATAAAAAATGGTAGTAACTACATAGCTATCAATGACTGCTTTAAATGGAAAATAATTAAGTGCTCCAACCAAGGGATAGAGTAGCTGAATGGACAAGGAAATAAGACCTCTACATATGCTGCTTATAAGAGACTCACTTCAAATTAAAGACTAAAAGGAAGAGGATAGAAAAAGATATTGCCTTGATGGACCTAGAGGGTATTGTGCTAAATGAAGTAAGTCAGATAGAGAAAGACAAATACTATGTGATTTCATGTGCATGAGGAATCTAAAGAACAAAATAAACAATAACAACAAAAATAGAAACAAATTCATAGATACAGAGAATATTTTGAGGGCTACCAGATGGGAGAGGGAGTTTGGAGAAAATGGTGAAAATAGGCAAAGGGATTAAGAAGTGGAAATGGATAGACACAAAACAGTCATTGAGATGTAAAGCGTAGCATAAGAAAAATAGTCAACAATGTTGTAACAAATACGTAAGGGTAAAGAGGGGTATTAGATTTTGTGGGGTGATCACGAGCTCTAATCACTATGCAGTACAACTGAAACTAATATATTCATGTATGCCAACTACAATTTTAAAAACTCATTGAATTGTACAATGTAAATATGAACAACTAATTGTCTATTATAGTTCAATAAAGCTGGGGAAAAATAAATAAATAAAAATTAGAAAGTACATAGTATAATATTGAAAATAATTCAGACTAAAAATAATTCTTTAGAAACTTAAACTCTTTGTTTAACCTGAGAAGTATAGGTAAAGAGCAATAATTTTTACATATATAAATATCCCTAATCATTTATTTTATCTAGACATAGCTAGCTAAGCAATTGGGTGATTATAAGAATAAAAATGAATAATTTCAAAGAAGACAGTTTTGGTATTTTAGAACCCTAAAGTAACATAAACAATAGAGGACACCTAGTGGTCTTTAACAGAATCAATATTTGCCTGCCGAAAATATTAAACAACATATACACACACACTCCTAATAATTTCAGAAGGAGTGCTAATCTGAAAAAGATGACATCTCGAATCTTATATGTACAAACATAAGCATACATCAATTTAAATGTTTCAAATAATTTCCATGTATCTCATTTCATTTAAACTTCACAACTGTTCTATTAAGTTTTAGGCATAAATAAGTCACTTTAAGTGCTTCACGTTAGATTAAATAGAAAATAAAAGGTACAATTTTAAAAAGCACCTATAAATACAAATTTCTAGTATAGGATCCAATTCTCATTATGGGATACAAATCTCAAATATAATTATATCAATAATACTATAATTATTAATATTATAGTAATATAATATTAATTATGTAAAATATAATTGATATTTAAATTATAAAGTATTACAAAATAGATTTCATATGAGGCCTACTCATATTTTATTATTTGATACAAACATTTCAAGGGCAAGAGTACCTGGCAAAGATAAACCTCCCTTTAGATATCTAAAAATTTATCCTGCTTAACACTAGCTGTATATAAAAACAAAAATAAGTGATAAGTCTCTCTCCTGACCAGTATCATTAGCTCTATCCTCAGTAGTCTCCAATCTTCTTCACTCTGCCACATTCTAAAATCTAAATCCTCTGCCTAAAATGCCTCAACCACACCTTATTAAGTCCATCATTAGCACAAATTCCTGTCTACACCTCCAAACTCACTCCATTACTACCTAGGTTCTGGAGACACAGAACTACTGTGCTAGGCTGCTTGTACCTCATGTCATACTGGAATGCACGCTTCTGCTCCCATTTTGTTCATCTTGGTAATCCAGATTCCAACTTTAAAACTCATTCAAGTGTCTTTGAAGCATTCTTCTTGTGCAAAAAAAAAAAAAACCTGTTGTTCACTCCCTCCTTTATGTCATCATTTACCACACCACCTGCGATTATTTGCTTGCATGTCTGTTTTTGTTACAAAGCTAAGGTCTGCTTTGTATTCCCATTTGCAATATTTGCAAATAGAAGCTACTCAGTAAATGCTTAGTAGTGAAAAATGGATATTCCTTTGCAATTATTTAATAGATTTAGAACATGAACATGGAGGATTGCCATGTATTTAGTGGATAGGTATGCTCTGATAACCAATTGTATTTAGAACTCTGTACTAGTGTACAAGAAAATTCAATGGCAAAAGGTGACAGACTCTTCTCTATAGACATTTATGTCCATCAAAAGAAAAGGAAAATGAATATAAACAAGCATTAGCAACCAAGCTACCAGCGAGAACAAATGTAAACGGAGCCAATAGGAGCCAATAGAATTGTTCAAAGTAAAGGTACTGACCATTATAGCATAGACAACCAATGTAGAATGTTTTCTGGAAATGAGTTTAAGCCTAATTTTTAAAGGAGTAATAGAAAAAGAAAGGCTTTCTAAATCTGAGGTGTGACACATGCAAAATTAAAGAAGAATCATTCTCTGCAAATGCACTGTAAACCTAGAAAACAAACAGAAAGGAGTTGTTGGGTGAAAATATGAAGTGACAATGGTGAGACGGGGGAATGGTTTGCTGGAGAGCCTTGAAGGCACAGCGAAGAAACACAGATTTGATGTGATAAGCAATAGGGAGCCTCTCTATGTCCTAGCAGAAGGCGGGTTTAGAAAAACACTGGTGTTTGCTTATGGCAAGTCTTAGAATTCTGTGTTTTCTAAAAAATGAAAGTAGTCACAATATGTATTATATAATTATAGACAGACAATTTATAGCAAGAATTAGTTTCTAATATAAACCAATTATAATGTTAAAATTAATCAAAGACAGAAACCGTAATTTCGATTAGCTCCCTGTAGAATAAATTTTCTTATTAATGCTCTGTTGTTAAACATAACTTGTTTATAAATCCATCTCTAAGCCAACATAAAAATCTAATATTGATTGCTAGAAGACTATTGCAATGTTCCAGGACACATTATTCATTTGAAATTACTATAGACATATACGAAGATCAGATACATAAGCCCTCTTTTTTGCCACAAAGTGAATTTAGTTAATTATGATAGGTCTAAAATCTACATTAGGAAGGATGAGGAAATAGTAAATGAGGAATAAAAAATAAAATATCATAGATATGTATTCCAAAGCCATAGTTATTAAACAAGTATCATCCATTTCCCATACTTTTTTTTACATTGCCTATGACACTGAGTCCTAGAAATAGATAACCATTACGGTCGTATTTTTTTTCAATTATTATTTCCTAAATATCTAATAATTTCAAAGCTCATCCCCCCTTTGATGAAATGACTAGGACTGGCAGCATTCAAGGCTCCTAGGATTCTTCACCTTTACTAACTGAATTTCTCATTTATTAAGCTCTTAATCTTCCCCTTATCTCTTCAGTGGCTTGTGATTGTCAAAAATTGTTAATAATATGCCATTTAATTTCCAAGGATTTCCTCACCATATGTGCATTTTAGGAGGATCACAGAGAATTGGTTCCCCTGTGAAAGGTTATAAAACAGCACTGGCTTGGGTCACTGACTTTATAGGAAATACAATAATAACAGTGCTGAACTAACAAAACGATTTTTTAAAAACCAAAGTCCAAGTGTGAGAAAGATTCACCTCAGTTTTCTGGAGATTACAGGAAAAGGAATTCTCTGGCCTGATTTACCTAAATAATTGCCCCAGATTTTCATATATATATATATTCAGTATAGCATTACAGAGCTCTATTTTTACATCTTTAAGCCATTGATCTTATACTTGCCTTGTGAAAACAACTTCCTTCCTGACTCCTTAAAACCATGTGTTTCATAAATTAGTTGGCCAAATTAGCTCTATCCTTCTATATTAGCCACAACATTCAACTTTAGTAACGATAGTAACAAAAGGGCTAAATTTTAAAGTTTCTGTGTTTCATTCACAATATTTCTCTAATTTATCTGGCTTTGGCGCTTCTTGTTGTTTTTCAGTTGAACTAATTCAGACCGGAGGAAAAAAAATGTATCACTGAAGATGAAAGCAGTTTCCTATAGAAGGCAGCTGCTGTCCTTGGAAATGATTCTTTTAGAACAGTAGCAGCTTCCAGACTTCACACATTACTTCCCCAAATTTGCTGAATTTAGCATTAGCCAGCTTGGTACTAAAACACTCAGAACTCAGAGACATGTGGGTGAACTCACATCTTCCTGTGCAGTCTTATTCTAAATGCTCATAGAGCAACTTCTGAATCATTTGTTGTATTTCTACTTGTAAATACGTCCTTGCAGCATTTATAAAAATCAGGTTCCATTCAAGTTCCTTTGTGATTTTGGTGTGAATCATGTAGGTGATGAAATAATGAATTAATATTAAGTTCTGGATTATTACTACTTCTTCCCTGTTTAACAGTATTACTAACAGACATTAAATATCTATGATATATGTGATATTATATGGGAGTATCGTATCAAGAAAACATTCTTCAGTTAAATGAGCTTATGGTTCATTTATTATCGAGGTCATTTATTTATAAGAAAGATCTTGCCAACTCACAACTCTGGTCTGAGTGTGCTTGGTTACCAAATGTCCATAAGTGCATATCAAATTGCATTTTATAGTAATGGTGGCAGTGAGCTGATCTCCTGAGTTATATCATGCCATCTTTAAAACACCATCATGTTACAAAGATCTAGGTGCCTGTGACCGCTGCCAGGCACCAGAGGACATCAGTTTTAAAGAGTGCCTGCCCTCTTCTATGTCCACATGGTCTGTCATTTTATCTGATAGGACGCCATCTGTTCATCCTGCTGCCATTCTCTAGGGTAATTGGGTTAAAACTACAAGACACTGAAAACAATCGCATTGCCCACTGTATTTCTAATTGACTGGGAATTTATAACAGTGACTTTTTCATTTCACAGGCTATTAATTAAAATTTTTTGTGTGACTGTTTTAAGAGGTAAATATTCAATTCTTATGATGCATGGACCATAATCTTAGTTTAGAAGAGTTTCCTATAATTTTATTAAATATATAGAAGAATTGAATATTAAGATATTTGACATTAAAAGAATATATGTTATAGTGAGAAGCTATATAATTTTGTGGTTAAGAGCATTGCCTCTGGAGTCAAATTGCCAAGGTTAGAATTCCAGCTCTACCTATTACTATAAATCGGGGCAAGTTATCAGTTATTAGGAAGATTTAAGGAACTAATCCAAATAAAGAATAATATATATTACTTGACAGATAATAAACCCTCTATAAACATTACCTATTATTACCAATAATCATCTTGGTTTAACATTAATCTCAAATTGGTATAATTAAGTTTGAGAACCAAACATTTATTATATTTTAGATGGAATGTGCCGTATAGAAACACATTACAAGATGAATCCAATTTCTTAAATGTGCTGCATTTGATTTTAAGTATACTCTATATCCGTATTTTAAGAATGATCCATTTTTAAGCTTTTTCAGTAGTGTCTTACGCAGTGTTTTATTATTGTATGTCATTTCCTGAAATCCTATGAACCAAAATGTCATTGACAAGCATACACTAAACACTGTAACAGCCTTAAAGAAAGCAGGGCTAATGTTTGCAGAAGATCCATTTTATTACTTGTTTAAACCTAAATTTCAAATCATAATTCATCCTAAAAATGCTAAAAAATAATTTCTGCAATGTGTAAAGTGACAATTAAACCACAGCTAGTATATTGTTTTCTTTAGTGCAGGTTTAGGCACTCTCAGAGACTCTTCAATTCTCATTTTTATGCAGTCAATAAAATTCAAGTTCTAATTAATTTAAAAAGAAAAGGTAGATTTAGAAGGAAAAAAAAAGTCAAAAAGGTTAAAACTCAGACTCTGGAATTAGGAACATAAACTCTTTTGCTTGGTAATGATATATTTATCTCAGATTGTTGGAAACTCCAGCTGGCTGAGCCCTTTCAAGGTCCCATCAACTGCCTAAGAACAGCAGATGCCCTATTCAGCAAAACATTGGCCAGATTCACTATATTTATTCACTGTATTATTTTGTTTTCTATATAATAATTTCCCTCCTGGACATGCTGTTTTTCAGTATTATGAAGTGAATTCATAGGGAGAAACTATCATAAATAATTATGTGTGAAGCATAACAAGGAGCAAAATTATTATGCTAAAATCAGTCTTGACATATACAACTTGGAAATATTCAAAAAACCTATTTTTCTTCAAACGGAAGTTCTCTAAAATTTCAATATTAGAGGAACCATATACCAGATTATCTCACAGAGCTAATTACACAAACTAGGTTAGCAAAGAGACCTTACACATCTTTGTCAGAGATGGTACTAATGTATTTATATTAAATTAAAAAAAAAAAAAAAAAACTTCCCATGGTGAAAGAGACGTTGCATTGGTTAGGGTAAACATCTTTTCATTAAAGTGGATTTGTTAGGAAAAAAAAAAAAAGAAGACCGAAATGGTGTAAAACAATTGTTTTCTAATTTTTTCAGTTGATTCAAATCTAGTATTTGACCACTCCTTTTGAAGATACAAATGTATGACTTATGTACCCTAAAGAATAATGAATATAATATTTCTCCTAGAATTTTATAAAACTCATTATATATAGCATAGTTGTTCATTTTAAAACAGTTATAGTCAACAACATCATGATATATAGTAGCTTTAAAAAAGAAAAAGATATGTCTTACCTCTTCCCACTGATGTATGTATCTAATTAACCTTGAAAGTCGTAATAAACGCAACAGACTGAGAATTTTTGTAAACCTCACAATTCGAAGTGCCCTGGCTGTCTTGTAAACTTCTGAATCCATTCCTTTTTCTACAATGAGAAAGATATAATCCACTGGGATCGATGAAATGAAGTCAACCACAAACCAGCTTTTTAAATAATTCATCTTGATCACTTTAGGGTCCAGGATGATTTCAGAACTGTCTTCATTGACAGTCCCAGTCCTAAAATTCATGATCAAGTCCAAAAGGAAAACTGTATCTGAAGCCACGTTGAAAATAATCCATGGTGTTGTTGTTTGTTCTGTAAAGAATGTGATTCCAACTGGTATGATGACCAAATTTCCAACCATCATTATAAGCATTATTAAATCCCAATAAAACCTACAACAAATAAAAAAAAAAATCACATTTTAAGATATAGACAATATCCAGACCATTTGCCCCCTCACCCATAAAAAAATTACCGATTTATGGTTAAATAAATGAGTAAAAGAATAAAGTGTTGGTTTTGTAAATAAGGTAACTCTTTCAATGGCTATAAATTTATATCTTAGCAAAATTAATATATTCTTAAGCAAAGTATTGTGATTACAGAATTCTAAAAATTAGTCAATATGAGGTATTATAGAAATAAATTCAACAGCCATAACTCCATTTATCCAGTAAAGAAGCAAAAACACCCTCCCCCCCATAGCTTACATGGAAACAAGAGAGAAGTGTAAGACCAGACGATTTACCTCAAAAAACTGCTTTTGGGAAGACTCTTTGGAGGTGATTTGAAGTACTTTATATGTCAAATTACCAATCATAGATTAGAATAAACAGTAATAATTAAGGTACACAAAAAATACTGGCCCTACAAATTTATCACTGGGAGATTAAGTAAATCATGGATTCTAGATTCACAGTACTCCAAATATTTATGCTTTATTCTTCTTTAGTTTGAAATAAGAAAACTAATTTTATTCTGAGGCTAAAAATGATTGAACAGACTCTACTTTAGATTTGAATTTAGAGTATTAAGAATCTATGATTATTAACTACCCTTTGAAACATTCTTATTTCACCTTATATTAAATTGAGAGAAAACCAGGAACTTTTAGGTTATTCCAGGTTAATATAGTGTAACTAAATTCATCAGAGATGATTATGTTATTTTCATTTGGATTCTTTCAAAGTTTATTCAATGTGCAGTTAACAGACTAGCTAACAGACTATTTATACTTGTAACAAGTATAAATATAAATATATGTTTATAAAATGAAGAAATAAATCAACTAATACAACTCTATAATAATGAAATAGTCTGGAAACACGAGTTACTTCATCCTGGTCATCTGTGTCCTCTTTTGGCAGTTCTTTTGCATAAATAA
>NW_011889015.1:1719619-1742844 GCF_000151845.1 Pteropus vampyrus
CTCTGAAAACTTCTCTTGGGACACTCTGGCTCTCCCTCTTCCCTAACTCTCAATTTCTATGTCATGTACATTTTATTACAGAATAGTTTTTGTTACGTAGTCTTTCTTTCCATTCCTACTGCTATCTCTCTAGTCCACCCAGAGTTACCTCTTGCTTAGAGTACCTCAAGAGGCCCCTGTCTATGGTCATCTGATCAATTCAACCCCCCAGTCCCAGGGCGACCTATCTAACATGTAATCTGCCCAGTCAAAAACCATCGATAACTCTTGATTAATTAAAAACAGGTCTCTTCTTTAACACTTTATGGCAAACACCTAATATTGCAAGCAAGAGAATACTCGCTCTTACCTAGCCATGCACACCTAGGTACACGTACGGGATTTGCAGTTACTTCCATTCTATGTATGCTTCTTCCTATTAGCATCCTATCTATCCTTCAAAGCCCATTCTGGCAATGAGTTTCTTAATTTTTTTTACAACCCCCAGAACACTATATGTTTTCAATATCCTTCTTATTTTATTTTTGCTTTTGTTACTAATTATTTGTCTTTGTTTCCTCTATCATTATTGGATTTAAGTTCATTGAAATTCAAAACCATATCTTGTCTTCTGTTTAACTTCTGTAGACTTCTGTAGTATCTAACTTCTGTAGTATCTAAAATAGCTAATGCCAAAAAGATAAATTAATTGATTTTTAATGGAAACTTATATTTCAGTGGGGATATTAAAAGGAATTATTTTTAATAAGTCAAAAAGTCATTAATGTAGTAAATAATTACTTCACTTATCTTTTATATAACACTGAATTTTTACTCATTGAAGATGTTTATGACATAGAATACATTAAAATAAGTTAAATAGGAAATGAAGAGATTAAGACTATGTTCTTAGTTTAGATGACCTGCAAACAAACAGTTTTGGATTTGATACCTGGTTTGTTATATTACAAAAATCCCTCTCCTTTTCATCCTGCTCTAGAGAGACAGTATTTGTAAAAGATCTTGGTTGGATTTTGAAAGCAGACTAGGGTTCACTTCCAAGTTCTACTAGCTGCATGGTTTGGAGCAAGGTATTTAACTATCATGAACTTCATTTTTCTTATATTACTTTCTCTGCAGGAGGACTGCACACAATGGTGTATGCAAAGTGTATCATATAGAAACTGTTATATAAAAAGTGTCTTTCTTTGTAAAACCAGCAAAGCAGAGATCACTCACTGAAAAAGGGGTAATCTTGGCAGTTACGGTAGAGTAATAACTAGGCGATCATTTTTTAACTTATACTGAGTAGACAGACAAAATAAAATAGTATTTTAATTATGATTAATATATCACTAATAACTATAATCATTTTAATTACTAATAAAATACTTTTCATACACAAATTATTTTTTGTATCAGAATCTATTTCCTCCCAATAAGCTTTAGAGCAGAAAAAGTGACATTTTAAAGTGTAGTCCATGATATTAAACTGTGAATAATTCAAAATTTAGTCATGCTTCTTTCTTTCTACCCACTTGCATCCTCCTAAAGCTTGTGGTAAATGAAGACAATCCTTGCTTCCCCAACAAGAATTCCCACTGTCTCCCAGGTTTCCCTGTCATCTTATGACATCTACTCTATTTGAAATAATCTCATGTCTGACATTTCTAACGGAAAGCCCTAACTAACTTTAAATAATTGCCGTATTTCTCTACTGGAGGTGCTTGCCCTTCAATTTTCTCTCTAAATCTTGACTAAAAGGTTCTATTTTTCCCTCTCTCTGATGAAATAAATATTTGTCATTAAATAGAATGAAGGAAAGGACTTGTGGTTAAACCCCTGAAATGGTACCAGATTTATACGAGGCTACTGTTTCAACTATGGCTAAAGTCAAAGGATGTGACAAACCTGTCCCATTACTGACACTTAGGACTCACTTCTAAAAATTATATTTTTAGATATTAACCATAAATTGAGCATAGATTTATAAGCTAACTTATTTATTGATGTAAAAGTAAATAAATAAATGTCCAACTAGGTTTACTTTTTATAAAAGACATAGTCCTCGCAATTATGTTTTAAATATTATGTAAAACAAATTCATTTTTTGGAAGTTCAATTAAGAGTCCAGTTACTAGGCTTGAAAAAATAACATGAAGTCCCTTCTTTCAAATGCTATATCCTCATCTTAGTACCACCAGTGGCAATTCACCTTCCCAGGTCAAAGGAACTAATATCTGAACTTTGATCTGATGGGTTCTCAGACATTCTTCATTACCTTATAAACTTCACTCTTTACACACAGAATACTCACACTGGAGTTGAAGTTCTGTAGGACATATGCCTTTTTCCTAAGCATTGCAAGGAAGTTTCCTCAGTCAGATATTACTTGCTCTAATGTCTTGATATCTCACAAGGACATTGTTTATGGAGGGTGGGGAGTGAAGATACCAGCAAACACAGGCAATTTGAAGTGAAAATAAGCTAGATTTCATAATACTTTATAATCTTGTTAAGATTTCAATCGTGGGAAAGTTTAACCTAACATAAATAAAACTAGGTTAAACCATATTTGAAGACATTTAGATACTTTCCTGTAAATATAGCAATTTACCCAACGAGAACATGAGATGGGTAAGAGGTACATTCTGTTATAGCTAATCTTATTTATTAAAATGAGTTAATGGGATAGAAATTTAATCCATATGAAGGTATTAAGATCTGTACCAATCCAGGCAAAAGTAAACATGTTTTTCTCTTCCCCCGTCCTCTGTAATTGGATTTCTCATCATGTATTAATTTTTCAACTGCCAATACCAATGGCCTTATATTGATCCATATAATCTTGTTTGTGGCATTTCATAACTTTGACTGTTTACTCCTCCTACTTGAAACCCCAAATCTTTGGTTTCTATGATTCTTTTTTGTAGTTTTTGTAGTTCCTCACTCACATTTATATGTTAGCAGAAATTTATCTTCTTCAACTTTTACCCGATTCCTCTTTTTTTACCATTAAAGTAGGTATTCTATGTGACCACTTCAACCAACTTTTCATCCCTCTATTAACTCTCTCCTTCAGTCTCACCAACCTCCCCAGGCTTAACTAACATGTTAATGTAAATGGTTCTCAAATCTATCACTGGTCTTAACCTCTGAGATGGAGTTATGAATTTCTAATGATATGCTGCATAGTTAGTGGCCTCTGAATGCCCCAATGGACCAGCTATCTCAACAGGCAGAAATTCAAACCAAGTAACCTTACAACCTCAAAATATTTCTCCTGATATTTTTATTTCTGTTGATTATAGCATAGTTGCAGCTTTTTTTTTTTTTCCTTTTGGTCAGCTTCTAGGCATAAAACTTTAAAATTAGCCCTGACTCCTCTGTTGGCCCAACTCTGGTGTTCATTCGATCATTTGCCCAGCTTTACATTTCTTCTAATATAATAATTTCCATATTTGGCTTTTCATATGTATTCCATTGCCATCATCTTCTATGAAGTTCCTATTATATCATTATTTTTCTTATTAATTTTCCTGTTTCTACTTGCCTCAGTAAATTATTTCCTATTTATATCCACCCTTCTTTCCTATGGCTCAAAAAAGAAAATGTAATCATTCAAAATCCTCTACAGTATCCCAATTCTTATCCTGAAGCTTATCTTTTTGCACATACATATCCCTCAGCTAAATTTTAAAAAGGCTCTGTTTGTTAGACTCCTTGTCTTTGCTATTGTCCAACAAACGTCTGAGATTTACTTCTCTTAAAACTCAAACTCAGCCTCTACATTTCCGAATATTACTTCAATGGTCAACTACAACGTCAGTTCCTCCACAGTACCCTCTTTTATCCCATCACCAGCCCTGTTGGAGTTTATCTCCTCCCTGCCCTAAACTTCTATCTCAGTTTCTCTATGTGATTTCTAGCATTTGCCGGCACCCACTAGTAAAAAACGAATACTTTACCATATTAGTGTCAATAATAATGTGTTAAATAGACTGTTTAATAAATAATGTCTATAAATACTGCTTTTGTGCTTATTCCTAGCCAAACTAGATGCCAATTTTCTTTACACTTATATTGCTTAGCAAATACAGTACACATACTGCCAATTTCCCAATGATCAAATTTCAAATCAGTCACATTTATGTTAATGAAGGTATATTACAGTATTATAAAATTTTAATTAAAATATATATGATCATTTGTTCTTTTGAATGGTTTGAAAATTAAATAGGTACAAGCTTTTTTTATTTCTCCTTGATGGTAGTATTATGAGGCAAACTTTTAAACTATTCTAATTTTCTTTCTCTAGATGGAAAGAAGAAAGATGTCATTCAAGAGTACTTTCGCTATTATCATTTAAATTTACTTCAAATGAAGGCCACAACTTTCATTCCACTGAATCAAAACATCTGTTTACCCCAATTATCATGCATAAAATATATTTCTATACAGTTACAGTTTTAATCAAAAGATACAGAATGAAGCAGAACTCCGAGGATTAAGTAAATCTATGCTATAGTATTCTATCTTTATGATGACATATAGATTTTTCATAAAAACGAAAATCCTTAATTTATTGAAGGTGAGTAGAAAATATATAAAATAGCTCCTACTGTTTAAATTTAGACTTAAAGATTGGACTCAAAAAAGTCCAGTCTAAAACTACTTCTTAGCTTCCCTATATTTTTATTTGAGTTACCACTGAGTAATTGTCAAAAAATTTATTCTCTTAAAGGAAAGCAAAAATATTATCAGTGATCACATCAACCCAAGTGTGTCCTAGCACCATTCATTCTAGTGTAAAATCCAGTAAGTTGATTTCCATTTTTTTAACTGTTTCCAAGAACAGATTAAAAGATACTTGACATTAGGTCATCTTACTGATAGATATTCCCATGACACAGACATCGAAGTCATCTTTACTTTTGAAGTTGAATTAAATGACTATCAGTTGCTAAGGGCTTTATATTTGCTGATATAATTTCATACAATCAGTGACATTTTGAAAAGAAGAAAGATGACTGAATTCTTCCTTATCTAAATACATAGCTGCCACTAGGAATACCAAGAGAACAGACATCAGCTAGCGAGAGAAAGAAATTAAACGTCATAAAAAGTTAAAAGGTCTGGTGGTGTGTTTATACTTTTTTAGTTAATACTTTAGCTGTTATGATATTTAAGAAACCCAAGGCTACATCAAGTTTTTTCTCTGCTCATATTTTAAAACGTTGTCTTCCCAATTAAAATAATGGATCATGATAAAGGACAGCCAAGAATGAGTTCAAATAAAATCTCAATTAAAAGAAGTTAAGTTCTGCTTATAGTTATAAAGTTTATAGTACCATGTTTTTCTTTACAATACTTTTTAAAATAATCAATATCTACTTTTTTAACAGTAGACTGGTGAAGTTAAAGATTATTCATTTCCATAGATTTTAGGGTATGCATTGATAAATAGGAATACCATTTCCATTTAATTCATGTTTTTTTTTTCCCCCTAAAACAATAATACTTAAAGCTGTTATTTCATTCTTGAATTACATTGAGGTTTTCACACACTAGCAGCTACAGGTTATCTGAGGAGCAGAATGGGTGATGTGTCAAGAAAGAAAATGCTTCTACCACCAGCAAATGTTCCCAGGTCTGTAACAAGTATTGAGGGTGTATGGGCAAAGTTATATTTACTGTGGAATATTGAAGAATTGAGGATCAAGTTTCTTTAATTGTCTGGGAATTCACACAAACACTAGGGTATATTTTAAGCAGAACTGCCAGTACAATGAGAATTTTTCAGTCACCTACAATGAATCAAATGAATACACATTCCAATTCACTTCGGTCCCCAAGAACTTTTACACACACACACACACACAAATATATAGTTCAAACATATATATATATATATATATATATATATATATATATATATATATATATATATATATATATATATATATATATATATATGTTTCTGCTTAGCTGTAATAAAAAATATGCTTGGCTTCTCTTCTTTCATCCTTTCTTATTTTATTCAGTGGCATTTATTAAACTTTTTTTTTGCTTCAAGAGAAAATATATTCACAATAGGATGCTGCTCAGAAGATAACTGAATCCTATTAATAGGTGGAAGTTACATGTGCTTTTCTATGTAGCCTAGTGACCTGCAGAAAAATTTTAAACTAACTATTATAAATTTACTAAGTTCTGTAAGAGGATTTTGTGATTTGTACACTTCAGTTCATTTTTAAGAGATATAGCTTCCATCTTCATGTAAGTGACACATCGTGGGGTTGGTTATTTCCACAGCTAAAAAAGCAAATTAAAAAAAAAAACAATACTTGTAAAGAAATAAAATCTCAGAATTTTCTTGGTACCAGAGAGATAATTGAAAAAAAAAAAAATGTAAAGACTCAAGGTTTGATCTTATATATGTCTCAAAAGACAGCAATTCTTGAAATAATTATTTTGTTATGTTTTGAGATTACTAACTCAAACGTCATTATTTTGAAAGCCATATGGTGTTACATAATATAAAAGATTAAAAGATAATATCAACCTACAGAATATGTTTATGAGAATTAAATCATGCCAAAACTGTTGGCAATTTAAAATTGATGTAAATGTCTTAATTTACATTCTTACCCAATCCCTCTGACCTTTTCTCTCACTAATCCTCAACCTGATCACGGAGCTGTAGACAGGCTAATCTAATTATGTTCACTGTGCACATCCTTTTCTTAATTTCTTCTGTACAACTGCTCCCTGACAGTGCTTGGAATACATTTCACCCCCTTCTCTTCTTTACCTTCTCCATCCTCAAGTGGATAAGCAAGTCTGGCACAGTCCCAAGGTCTCTAATCCTTATCTTAATACATTCCAAAGTCTGTGTGCCACATAGGTTCTAAGGAAAAACAAGTGTGTAATTAGAATGTATTAAGCCTAATCCAGGTACATGCAGTGGTATCTTCAACATATCTTTTTGAGTGGGACTGAGGGGGTGGCAAATTGGCAGTGGGAAAGGGATTTAGGAAGATTTGAAATAAAGCTATTTCCTTTGCAGCACACTGCTTTTACTTAGAGTTTTGATTTTTGGTCAATAAAAAAAAAAATGTCTACATATCCTAAAGATACTTATTCACACTTCATACGAGATTACAATAAACTTTTGGGCATGCGTAACTCTCACAAGCCATCCATTGGTATTTTAGAAAGGCAATGACCATGTATTCCAAGAAGACCTGCAACGACACTGTGCACATGGAAGTATTCACAGACTGAATGAAGAAATGACTTCTAGCCATATAGTCCGTTAAGTACTTTGGCTTTTCCTTCATACACAAAAATAATGCTTTGTATTTTAAATGTATATTAACAATTTTTAAAGTCTACGTCTCCAACTACAGTGGATGTATTATAGTCAGAAACCACATCTACTTCTCCTTTCCATTATATCCTCATTGTCAATTACAGTGCCTGCAACTGGAGTGAACTCTCTAAATATCTGCTGAATAAATAAATGTATGAATATTCAGGGCTTTGAAGAGTAAAGGTACTATATTATAATCTCAGTCTGTCACTTGAATATTTTATGAAAATGTAGACAAGTTGGAAGATGTCCAGAAAAGAAAAGGGGTGGTGGGGAGAAGATTAAAGAAATGGAAAGCTTAACTTGTGAGGAAAGACTTAAAAAGCTGAATACATAAAACTTGTCTAGATTAAAACTCTGAACAAATGTAAGCAGATTCCACACATTCTTAAAAGTAAACAAGGACTTAGTTTAACTAACATAGTAAGAAGGGAGAGGAAAAGCCATGGAACCCATACTGGCTGGTCTTACAAATCCCAATGGCTTTCAAGAATCAAGTCTCAGACAGGGCAGTAGAAATACTTAGAGGGATATTTTTCAAATGTCATGGTCCTTCATGTTACTTAGTAGTTTGTCTTGATGTCAGAGCCCAAGGATTGTTTGGCCTACAGCCTGCCCAGAGACCCAAGTTGGTCCTGGTTGAGTAGAAAGTGCCATTCTCATATTCCTACAAAACAGACATCCAAGGGAAAACTATTTGTTTCATACATGTTTGTCTTATACTACTCTTCCTTTGAGTGAAACTTATGTCAGACTTTAAAAGAAATAATTATAGAATATAATAGATATTAGATATAAATAGATATTAGAATATAGATAATAGATAATAAAATATAACGGATACAAATAGATGTTACTGTAGAATAACAAACTCACATTGAAAACTATTGGGTTTTCAAAAAATTGCAAGAAAAATAATGAGTTGATATGTTTTATACACTAGTACAGTGTCAAGCATACTATGGGTTCTGGAAAAATATCAGAGACTGATGCTGTTAACAAATTTATATCGCATTAAACTGTAAAATATGCACTGAAAAAAAAAATCGTACCTAGGATCAATATGAAAAGTTCTGTAAGTTATCAACCTAAACATTCTAAGATACTCTGAAGTATAACTTGACTAAATTCTAGAAATAAATACAACTAATACTAGTAAGGTGAATCGACTTTACAGCTCCGTTTTGTTACCATTCAATTTAGTTGTCCAACTACTATAATGCTGTAGGGGATGGTCAGACAATAGCTATTTCCCAATCTCTATAAAACAACACAGTATTCATAAAGTATTCATACAGTAATCATTTTTATTGTATTTTCTTAACAGTTCTGTGTTAATACAACAAAAATGTTTTATTAGTTCTATGTTTATATCTGGGAAACCTGAAACAGAATGGCATGTGACTTAGCCAAGATTACTTGCCTTGTTAGTGGTATCTAAGACTTGAAGCCAGATTCTCTAGTAACTAACCCAAGGTTCTTTCCATTCCAATGTCATGCATTGTATTTATTCTGATTTGTATTTATTTGTATTTTTACACACACACACACACACACACACACACACACACACACACACACACACTTTTTTATGCCATAGCCATAAGCACAATTTTCCTTATGTGCATAGGAGTGATTGATGGAAAATAATTAGTATCAATTGTCAAAATAGAAAGTCACAAATGCAAAATTCCATATTTATCTCTGGCTCTACTCTAAATATTTACTACTGCATAATGCATAAATATCTTAGCTGGTAGATCTATAATTTGGACTTAGATGAAAACCTAACTGTTTTTTTTATTAACCATTAAGGGTATTAGCAGGTACACAAGCATTCTACTGAGTAGCAGGGGTCTTATTTAATAAGCATAATGCTGGCATTTTGTTCAATTAATTTTCCAACTTAATTGCTTTTCCTTTTAAAATAATTTTAGAGAAAAATAATAGTTATGCATTTAAGCCAAAACAGCGGTCTGCTGTTATTTTTTTAGACATATTTGTGTTTCTCACTGACCAAAACGAATTTCTTAATTAAAAAAAAAAAAAAAGCTTAAGAATAATCAGCATATCATAATAGAAAGACGACTAGATCGAATGCAGAAGTGCTAAACTTCTAACATTTAGTATTATCTACACCTTACACTCATGAGAAAAATCACCTCGCTCTGGATCTCCATCCTTTCCGTGCAGAAAGTGAACCTAGAAAGACTCCAACAACCTTCTCAAATCTAAGAGTTTTACTTTGTAGAAACTATTTGTGTATCAGAGCAAAAAACTAATATGAAATTTAATATGAAAACTAACTTGGGGAAGGCAGAGAAGAGGAGACAGAGTAAAGAACTTTGTGAGAGGGAACACTAGTTAAGATATGGGAGAAGGAAGTTGAAGGAGTCGGCTGAAGTGCCTGTGTCTTATGGAAGAGAAACCAGAAACTGAAAATGTGAAAGTTTGGGGAGTAAATGTAGAGATTATACATTTAATTTTGGAGATAATGAGTTTTATTTGTTTCACATTCATGACAGAAGGCAGTTAGAACTGTAAGAGTCTAGAACTTAAAAGTGATGCCAGTGCTTAGGAAAACTACTACAGGAGGCTTTGTACAGGTTTAAAAACTGAAATCGTGGGGAAACATGAGTCCTCCAAGAGAGAAATTATAGATAGAAAGTTGAAAAGAGCCAAAGTGAAAGTCATTGGCCAAGTCCACTCTTGGGCAGCAAGAATATGAACCAGGAACTGTGGCTGAGATGGAAATTTCTCAGAGAAAAGATAGTGGTGTGGCAGTCATAGTTTAGTTTTTCTAATATGAAAATTGAATATTTCATAAGATTCCCTTTAGGAAGAAATATATATTTGCATAAGTCTGTCATTAGGCTTGATTTCAATAACCTGAGCCAAAGAAGGACAAGTCATCACACAATTATATGGGTCAGTGCAAAATGCTGTTTGAATAATGTACCTAAATATAGTATTGATGTGGCATATTTTTCAATTCAATCCAATGAAACTATATTTCATTCAATAACATTTTTTATCTTTTATACTTTGCAAGACATCAGGACGAGTGCAAGTAAGATGTATGAAAATGATGAAAATACGAGGTACAACATGATCGATTTGGATGATAACTAACAGAACATAAACAAAGAAATTCAGGAGAGGGAAATTAGTTAGCTTGGGAGACTGGAGGAAGCTTCAGAGCAGTGAAACTTAGCTGGTCCATGGATTTTAATAGATGATGATGCAGGGGCTAAAGAGAACATTTAAGATGAAAAAAAAAAATGGATTAGGAAAGGCTCAGAGGGAGTAGAAACAGAGACTGTATCTTCAGCATCTGACTTATTCCCGGAAGATAACAGGTGCTCTAAATATATTTGTTATATTGATGAATGATTAAATGAATTAATTAGCATGCAGGCCTTGGAAAAATCACATGATTCAATTAGAACGTAGAATGTATCAAGGTGAATAGAGAGTTTTGGTTATTGATGATGCTACTGTTTTCTGCCCATTCCAAGAGTTATCTAGAATCGATGTATTCACTGAAAAACTTGAGCTCAAATTGCAGAAGCCTGACTTAAAAAAGTAACTCAATTATTAAAAATTGTGGATGAAAATATTTGGCCTGAAAATATACTTTCTCACATGTGATATTGATACTTCAATAGCTACTGTATCAGCCAAATCTTGAAAATGTGCATATTGTTTATCTAAATTTTCTGAAAGCTTTAATGTTGTTTTCACATAAAATGTATAGAAAAACTAAATTCATTTTTATGTGCATGGCATAGTTCTTTACCCAACAAAATCATAAGCAGTGATGCTAGTTTAAGAATAAGATGCGTAGAAGTAAAACAAGTGATGTGAATGACTAATCTTCCCCACATCTATTCCCAAAAATTTCACATTTTCAGTTTCTAGTTTCTCTTCCATAATACACAGCTGGTTAATTTTCCTAGACCAGCCAATAATTGCTACCAAGTTTTGTGATAATTTCCTGAATATTCAGTTGAAGTCAAAAAAAGAAGCATGACTGTCTGGAATGGAGAGAGAAAGGGTTGATGAAGCTAGATCTTACAGGTGAAATTTGAACAGGCAAATGAAAAGGGCAAAGGAATAAAATATGCCAATATGTGAAGAAGTATGGAAATATTTGAGAGGCCAAGCAGAAATCAACTCTTGCAGAGCAAAGAGTGAATTCTGAAAAGAAGTCGGAAATGCAGAGGAACAGGTACAATGGAGTTCCATTACAAAGTAATTTAAAAGTAGGCAAAAGATTTTTGGAGTCAATATGGAATACAATGGGAAGATTTGAAAATTCTTGAATAACTGACTAGCAAAATGAAATACAACTCTTTTCTTTTGTAAAATTGTTTTGAAAGCAATATAAATGGTAAATTAAAATGGCGAGTGAGTACAGTTAAAAGAAGGTAGTATGAAGTGGATGATGAGGGTCTGACTTGGAGACAGTGGGAATAAAAAAGAAAAAGGAGAAAAGTTCTACTTTGTGACAATATCTAATGCAGAAATAGGAGGAAGGGTGAAAAGGGAAGATGATTATTCTATGATTTCCAACCTAAAAATATAGACTAAAGGTGTTAAGGGTGATGTCTGGTACAGAAATGAGTAATTAGGAATATCTGATTTTATGGTAAGATTTGATTCGCTTTCAGACATGTTCATTTTGAGTAGGCTGGAAGAACACACAGGTGAAAATGTTCTGTTTCAATTGGAAAAAAAAATTAATCTAAAGAGTAAAAGGACTGGGGGTCAGGAGTGCAGATGTTAGTTTAGGAATCGTGAGTAAAGACGACGAGTAGTGAGTATAGAAGAAGTAAAGGAATAAAGATTAATGACAGAGCAGAAAGTTCAAGGTTAGAGAAGCACGGGTAAAAGCAGGAAATAGGTATAAGAAATGATGCTCAAGATTTGAGAAATATAATGGTGGGAAATAAAATTTTTAATTGATCATGCAAAGATAGGTTACCATTACAAAAACAATGGTAGTATAGCCATACAAAAAAAATTGCCAGTTGTTTATTCTTTTATTTATTTAGATAACTTTGTAGTGTTCCCCATCTCTCTCTGTGATTAGGGTGAGGAGAGGTGTATATTAGTTTCCTATTTTCAAGAGTAGGAGAAATCTGATCATATTTTTAAAGCTGATTATATGGAAACTATTAATCAAAAGTTAATATGAAGAATAAAAACATGGGAAATATAATTGTAGGTGAGGGAGGAGAAATGGGACATTTCCAAAGTAGAGACCAAAGTAGAGAAATTTGCTTTGAATCATAAATGTGATGTATTCAGTCCACACAAACTGAAGAAAAATTAAGAAAGGCAAATTTAGAAACTTGAAGAAAAAAGAAAAACAGCATTAATCTTCAAATTATGCTTACTGGAACTGTTTTTTTTTTTTTTTTCCTCAAAAAAAAGTTAATTGATACATTCTAAATCCATCACCTTCCATATACTTTTTAGTTAAATCATGGAAACTAGGAGAGAATTTTAATTCCTAAGTTAGGTCCTGGGCTTCTTCTAGATGTTACTCCCAAAGAAGCTTATAAACACAGCAGTACATTTTCCTTAAGAAACGTAAGCATTAGTTCTCGAGACAGAGGCTGCTATCAGGAAACCATTTTCCATTAGATTACGATATAATTGTGGACCATGTATTTTAGTAGGAAAAGTCTGTTTAATCATCAGGCCCCTACACTACTGAAATCCAAGGAAGTCTCCATTTACTATGCTGTAACTAGAGAGCATGAACTTCTCTAAAGTGTGATCTACATAAAACATAAGCTCTATTACCTCAGGATTTATCTACTGGGGAAACCGTCTCATTTTTTTTTTCAGAAAATGATTAAATCCTCCTTTTAATGCATGCTTTTCTGAGGGATATAAGCAACACATATACTCAGACAATTCTACAATGCAACAAATTACAATGTATTTATCCATAATAAGATCTTCAAAGTCATTTTTTATTAAAAATGCTAAGTAAACAGCACATGACTAAATAGATTCAAACAAATATTCCCAAATCTCACTTACTTTACAATAGTAACTGATATATATATGGATGATACAAGGAACTTAATGACCCTATTTGAAGTCATACAAGCAAATTATTTTTAGTATAATACTAGGTGCTTTAATTCCTTGGAAAGTGGCAATACATATGCTTAATCATCAAATAAATGCATTCTCAATCAGAAAACTCAACCCATTCCTCAGTCATTTTTGAGAAAACAAATTTATTTTCCAAACACTGTCCTTAACATCTCCTACTATCATTTCCTACTGTTATAACTTGTATTGTACTCTTGTGCTTGAAATTCCTGTTCCTTCCTCTTCATCTCCACCACCCAAATCCCACCTCTCATCAGAGTCTAGCTTAAATGCCACATCCTACCCTAACTCTTCGGAACTTACTAGCTTGAAGTATTCACTCTGTTCCATTAACCCTAATGTTTGTTATGAGAAAATCATTTTCAATATACATTAGACTATCAGACATTATGTATGATAATTTATTATTAATAAAGTACCTTATATAAATGCTTCATCCCTCCACTCTTACCTCCACTAACTATAAGATCTTTGAGGTAAGATTCAAGTCCAAGATTCAAGACTTTCCTTTGAGTCTATCTTAGCACCTAGTACATGGTTGTATATAATTACAACTCAATACTTATATGTTGAGTAAATTTTTATTAGTGTAATATTTTACAATGAATGACACACAGAAAAACATTTATGAAGGCAGAATCAATTCCAGTTGTCATATAATTAGTCAAGTCAATATACATATTCACCTTCAAAGGTAAAACTTTGAATGAAATGTTCTACTACATACAACAATTAAATATGAAGACTATTTTTATGAGATTGGCATTGGTTCTGTTCTGTTACCACTCATATAAATGAGTCAGTGATAGCCAAGAACCTGCTATTGTTACATTCAAAGATTTTCTTTTTGCAAAGTTACTAAATATGACTTAGGAGTTAACACATTTTTTTTCCTAGCTGGTTTAATATTTATAATCCATATAAGAAAGATGTTTATGACATCTTAAGTATTAAAGTACTTCAGTTAAAGCCTACATTTTAAAGTGCTTTCTCTCCTGAATTTCAAAAATGTCACAGGGAAATAGGAAGAGGTAAAGAAAGAGACAGAGATTGTTGTGGAATATCTGTTTTTCAATACTGCCTCTATAGGTATAAATTGGTTTGACTACTGGAATGCACTTGACCAGTCATAAAATGCCAAAAAAATGTGGATCACTAGGTTTGTGCCTCAAATTAAATGTGAGCATCCTATCAAGCCACATATCTACTGTGCACAAAGGCTACCCTAATTATTTGTATATTTGTGCAAAAATGATGTAAGTTATTTTATACTCATCAACAGAATTTGGATTTTTTAAATGTTATTATTAACGTCATGATCATGAACTTCAAAAGCTAGAAATGATAGTAAAATCTTCCTTAGGCCTCAGTGAGCCTGACTAGTCAGTGTGTTTTCAGAGGACACTGCTCTACATGAAGTGTATTGCTGGTATTTACAGGTGTGTCACTGACATACATTCACAAATACAGTAAATATATTATCAACCCAATTTGGAACAAAAGAACTGAATTAAAAATAATTAAAAAATGGTTAAAGACTTAAGTCAAAATATCTGATTCGAGTAAATAGATTTATTTTGCTTGAAAATATCTGGTTTTGGTCTAATTGTTTGGAACAGAAGGTTCCAAACATATTAAACAATTCAGAAATACAAACTGTCAAAAAAATAAAGAAAAAAATATACAAAACACTAGATTATTTCATTGGAGAGGCTTATAGCTTTTGCTATGTAGTCTCTGAGTCTCTAGTTGATAAAAGCTTGTTTTTTAGATAAATCTTGATTCTGATTTTAAGTTTACAGAAAATTAAAAAGGTAGTACAGAGCTCTCTTTACCCCAAACCCAGTTTCCCCTATTTTAATACCTTACATTAGTCATAAATAATGAACCAATATTGACATATTATTATCTAAAGCCCATACTTTATTCAGATGTCCCTACTTTTTACCTAATGTCCTTTTCCTGTTCCAAGATCCTCTCCAGGATACCACATTACCATGTAGTTGTCATGTCTCAGCTCCTCTTGGTTGTGATAGTATTTCACACTATTCTTGATTTTAATAACTTTGACATTTACGGAGAGTATGGGTCAGGTATTTTATAAAATATCCTTCAAAATTTAGATTTGTCTGATGTTTTCCTTCTGATTAGACTGGGGCTATGCATTTGGGGAGGAAGATCACAGAGACAGAGATGACATCATGTCAAGAGTTCATAGCAAGCAATATGACATCACAGTTGATCTCGGTCATCTGGATAGAGTAGCATTGGTCAGATTTCTCAACCCTAAAGTTATTCTTATTTTTACTGCTTCCTTGAAAGACGCCAGTAATGACACCCCAGAGTTAAAGAATGGGGATTTACAGTGTACTTCCTTGAGGGTTGAGTAGTTAAATTATTTAGAATTCTTTGACAGAGAGATTGGTCTCTTTCCCATTTATTTATTGATTCAGTTATTTATTTACATCATCATAGACTCATGGATACTTACTTTACACTCTGGGTTATAATTCAATACTACCTTATTTATTTAGTTGCTCTATTTGTTGTCATGGTCACTTGGAGCTCTTTAGGTTATCTTCGCAAATTCCACCCAAGCATCCCCTAGTCATTAGTAGCTTTTTTAAGTAGCACAATTCTTTGCTTATATCAGCATCACAAGTGGAAGGTTAGAGGTGATAAAGAAATGTGTTTGTCTTCAAATAAAGTTTTCTATAGCTACAACCAACCGATAAGACATTCTAAAATAGACCCCTACGCAACCGCCACAAACTTGACCTTATGCTCTCTACCAAAAGAAAGACACAGCAGAATCAGTTTAGTAACTTTTATTTCATACAACTTCAAATATTAACATTGCTAGTCCCTCAAATTAATTTCCCTTATTTACTTTCATATTTTGAGTGATTTTTTCTTTTAGTGTTTAATGAATAATGTTTTTTCCTCTTTGAAGAAACAACAAACTGAGATATTTAAATAATAAATAAAAACCTTTAGGTATAGTACTAAGCTCTCCATAAGATTGTTATGCTTTAAATTTTAATATTAAAATGCTAATTTTCATTGACTTTTAGTTTATACATATACACAAGCTGCTTGTTATGAGTTACATAAATTAGCTTTTTAAGATAAGTACTAAAAAATTAAAAATATCTCCAGTTAGAATTTAGTCATTTAAAACTATTTTATGAGAACTTAGAAATCTGTAATTTTTAAGTGCCATAGAATTCTCTGAGTAGGAAATTATTAAAACCACTCAATAAAAGAATAATGGATAAAAAGAGAGAAACATACGTTCTACAAAGAATACACTTCTCCACTAAGTATCTTCCATCTACATTATTTATAATATATGGTCATGATTTTATGTTAGGCTTACCTTATGAACTCAAAGTTTTGCAAAACTGAAATAGAGAATATTTTGTGCTTTCTAGCAGAACTAATAGCAATGCATTTTTATTAGATATGATTTAATTTTTGTGTCCTCTTCCACTTCTTAGAATTAATTTAACATTAAGTATATTTTAATCATTACACATAAATTAGAAAATGGTGTTACAAATTGACAAGATTTTTCAATATGAAAACAATGTTTTCTTAATATATTTTAAAGTATGATTAAAAATATTTAAGGGATTGAAAATCAGAAACTATGGAACAAATGCAATTTCAGTAAGAGATGTGTAGACATAAAAGGCACTATATATAGCATGTAGGTGGCACATACTCCAAAATTCTCAAATAATTATCACTACTTGGAAAATATAAAGAGGTGGCAATATAATTTCCTGGAAAATATGATTAGATAACCTTTCTGAAACCAGTATTCTCACAACCACTCTAAATTTTATAACATATATCTTCAGAGAGACATACTTCCACATACTTCCATATAATTTGCAGCACCCCTATAATATTAAGTCTGATGCTAGCTTTGCTCCTGATTCAGATGTGGCATTAAATCAACTTTTGCCTCAAGATATCTTAGTCCAGCCAGGTCCTCTCTCTCACTTTATTTGCTCAGAAACATTATATCCATTACCTATTCATTCAAACCATTTTTGTCTATTCTTTTCCCAAGCACACTAAATCTCATGGTGGATCACCTAGAGCACTCACTCTTTAGTCCACTGTGTCACTAGTGATCTTTCATTCAAACACAGCTACCAGGCAGGCCTAAATATGGATCTAGGCTACAAACTGAATTTTCTCTGTATACACAGAGATGCTGAACTGTTAGAGAAAAATCATGCAACCACACCAAGGACAGCACTACAAATTTATGTTCCTCAACCTCAGCCTCATTTGTTATATTCAACCGTACCTTCTGACCTTTCCCTAGATCATTCCAAAGTATTAAATCAGCTTTCCCTTCAGGAAGAGCCACATAAGCCTCATATAATTTAAGGGCCATCTCTGTACAGCTCCCATCACCTACCTGCATCCAAGTAATTTGCTCATTTCTCTCCATTGTGAACAATTTTTTTTTCTATCATTAGATAGAAAACATAAGTACAAAAATTTGTACTTCAGTGTACAAATATTTAAGTCTGAATACTATCAATAATGGTTGATGTCAGACGCTTTCCTGTTTTAATGGGAAATAGGCTCATGAATGAAAAGAGAAAATACTGTATAAAAAGGCTAGTGAACAGACCAGATTATTCAGACTTCACGACTGTGCCTATACTCAGCCTTGCTGCCCATGACCTGGGCACTCTTCTCTGCAGTTGTGTGTATGTGTCCCTGTTCATATAGCTTATAAAGTATGTGTGTACATGTGTGAATATTTTAACATGGTTAGACTCTATACACATTACCTTTATTCTCAGATTCGTTTCTTGAGGTATGACTTAATTTCTTCCAGACATAAATGCTCTGGAAGAAATTTGAAGAAAAATAGAGGAAAGGACAGAATAGCTAAAATAACCAAAAAAAAAAAATGTATTCTGTCTCAAGATAATGGATTATGAATTATAAATAAATCCCAAGGGAATGCAAAGTAAAGGAATGGCCATTTATGTGTTGAAAGATTTATGGGAAATCTGAGAATATATTCAAATACAATCATGCCAGAGGAAAAACAGGCAAAGGCTGTGATGGTATATTATAGGAGAAATAAGCATGCAGGATGATCCTTGAGAGGTACTTAACTATTATCTGTCTGCCTGTCTGTCTATCACCTATCATCAGTCTATCTATCTTATCTATCCAACTAATACTTGAGTGAAATAACTCAAAATGTTACCAGCAATTGCTTCTTTGCAAGTGTCATTTGTCAGGTTTTTAGTTCATCCTCACCCATACCTTAAACTACTGGTTTACTTAGTTAATTATTATTTGTCTTTGAATTCTAAATTCAATTGTCACATTTTTACAGAGGGTTTTCTTAATCCTCTGAATTAAACCCCTAGTTCTATCCTTCTCTATATTACCCTGTGGTTTTCCTTTGTTAACAGTGATCATTACTGGTTTAATTCATTGCTTTCATATAAGATTGTAAGCTCAGAAAAATCAGGAGTGATGTCTGCCTTCTTCAATGCTCTGTACTGGGTCTAGTTTAGTGGCTAGCACATATTAAGTGATTAATAAATCAGTATTGAATTACATTGCATAGCTGAGAAGTTTCAGAGAATTTCTCAGAGCCCTTCCTTTTGAATTACATTACAAATGGTCTGGCTCTGGATTATTATCTCTAGTTTAATTCTGCAACCTAGCCCTCTTTCTCTGCCTAACCCCAAAGAACAGAAAACTAGATAAAGCTATTTCTCTTTTAATTTTGGTTTTCTCCTTAAACACATATTTAATAGTTGGAAAATGTGAAAAAATAGAGATACACTAAAGACCACTGTATGTATGTTGACAAGCAAAATGTAGTAGGAACATGGTGTTGGTTTGGAAGACAGAAGTGGAGTCATTTTAGAAGTCAACAAATAAGACATAATAGAAAAATAAGAAAGGAAGAGGAGCTGATCAATGGAAGTATGATGGACAAAAGGAGACTGATTCAGGAGATATTTAGGAAGTAGAATAAGTAAACCATGATGAGTTGGGTGTGTGTGCTTGTGTGTGTGTGTGTACATGCTCACGTACATACCCGTGCACCAGACAGTGCCAGAGAAGAACAAGTAGGAGTCTAGGATAATAATGAAATTTAGGGTTAAGTACCATTGTTAATCACTTAGTCCTTAAAAGAACATGAGCTAGAGTATATATTTGGCCATCAGGTGAGGTCAAAATTGACATAATAAATCAAAGGGGTAGTTGGACATGTAGTCTGATGCAAAGGAGTATGGCTTGAGCTGGAACAGATCAGAGAATCATGAGCATGTAGGTAGTGATAGTTCAAGACACAGTGATAAACAGCATTTCCCAAGGAGAATATATACAGCGAGGAGAGAAGAGGCCTTGAAGCTAGACCTTGAAGACCAACAACATTTAAGCCAAGGGGGAAAGAGAGCTTGATAGGGACTTAAAGAAGCAGTGGGAAGACGTAAGAAGATAATCAGAAGTGAGAAGGGTCAGAGAAGTGAAGAAGATTCAAGTGCCACTTAGTGTTCAAGATAAATAAGGTCTAGAAAGTGTTGACTAGATTTAGAAACAGGACATTAAAAGACATTTGCAAGATTTCTTGGTTAGTAGGTTGGTTAGTTCTTTAGTTGATAGGTTGGTTGGTTGGTTGGTTTTTTCACAATACTTGCTCAAATGGAAAACCAGGTAATGTAGGGTTTAGGAGTAATGATAAGCAAGAAGGAGAGTGTGAATATAAATTCCTCTTTTGAAAAGTCTGTAAAGGTAAAATATAGACTACGGAAGTAGCAAAAATAACTGAGAGCCAAGGGTTTGTTTCATTTCATGTTGTTTAAAGTATTTTGAGCATGTTTCTTACAGAGACAGAAGTTAGATTTACCTAGAGAGAAAAAAATGATAAAATGCATTTTTGAATTATCTGTTATTACAGGAATTTCTGATCTTGAAGATTGGTGATGACATCATCACCTTATTTTCCTAAGAATTTAAAATTAGCTCCATTTTTAAACATCTAAGTTTCAACATGAATTTCCGTAATTCTCCAGTATCTCCTTTTTTTCCTTCTAGTTCATTTGAAATTTAGTTTCCTCAAGCTATTTTTATAGCTACACAGTCACAATAAGCAATAATAAGTTATGAAATAATTGTTTCTAAATGCAGTGATACAGTGATATCATATCAGATCTCAAGAAACCAAACAGAACAAACTCAGAGGTACAACAGAACTGTAGTTTGGGGGAAATTTCTCAGGCATCTGCCACATAACACCTTATATGTTGTTTCATGCCTTTCTTACTTAGCTGCCTAATATAAGTCTAATATAACCCTCTTAAATTTTCCCAAGCAACCGTAATCCATTAATATTAACAAACACCAATTTATAAACTATGTAATATGTAACATTTATATGGTGGTAGATCGTAACTTAATGACAAACATTGACAATTTTGAAAAATAGCTATGTCTCTCTTCAATAATATCTGCAGCTAAAGTTTTATAGCTTTTTTATTTACACACACCTTCCAATACTTTAATTATGAGTACATCTCTTCATTGCTATTTTCACTTAATAGTCTGTTTATTTTGGTAAGTAAGCACTATCAATTAAAAGAATACAGAAAAAATACAGAATGAAAAAATTTTAAAGTGTTTTTAGGAAATAGAATTGTTTTCACTGGTTCTTACATTTTCTAGAGTATTAAACATCAGTAGAGTTAAAAGAAATCTTTGTAGTTTTATTTCCATTTTATTTGCCTCCTTGGATAAAAACATTTCAATTTTTACTCCTAACTCTTTACTGTCCAATATTTAGCTTTCAATATTTGGCTAACGGGGCACCACCGTCCACTCAAGACTATAAGCTAAATAACTAAGATTCTTATAGACAGGAATATAATATATAAATTCTATTGGTACATTTTTTTTAAGTCAGAGAAAAAGACTGAGTCGCTAGATCAGTATATGACTGAACTCCTTTGGACAAAGGATATAGCAGTTAAAATCGTGGGCTCTGAGCCAGATCCCTGGGTTCAAATCCCAGCTTCTCCACTTAGAAGCTGTCTGACAATTTAAGCTCTCCATTATCTGTTTTTCTAAGCTATAGCATGACACAAATAGTACCCATTATAGTGTTGCTGTAAGGACAATATAAATAAAGTGAGACAATTAAATAAAGACACTCAAAATAGTGCCCCGCATATAGTTAGAACTTATCAGGTAATATTGCATCCAACCATCTTTTGTATAATAAACCACTGACTGTTGCTTTTCCCATGGTGACCACTTAAAACATTTCAAGAGTAATTTTTTTCTACTACGTGAAAGTAAAAATAACTGTGACATAAAATTTTGATTGATTGTGGACATTTAAGTCAACATAATAGCATGCTTTTCAAAAAAACAATGAACAATATAGCTAGGCATACAGATTGCATATTTTGTGAACTTTATTCAAGCTTAGATAAAGTAGAACCAGCTCATGTCTAGTTATTGATTATGAAAAGAATTCGAGACCATGTGGGTTTTCAGCTTGTTTTAATACTTGATAAGAGAAATAAAAATGGAAAACTCCAAAAAGTGTAAATTTTAAAAATCACAGTAGTAAAGTAATAGGAAGAAATCCTATTTTCAAACATCACTAGCTTCCAAGTGTTACCTTATACGGGTGTGTTTCCTAGTTATTAAATGTTTACAACGATGTGCTTGTGGTATCTGTGGCACTGATTTAAGAACACATTTTGGTCATTCCTTTCTCTTACTGTTTGCCTGAAGTGAGCTCTCACATAATTAGGGCTGAATACACAGCACTTTTAAAATTAAACCAAGCCTCTGGGAAAGAATCATGGAAATAGATGGTTAAAGGACACCCAGGCAATTAACAAGCATGATAAAGTTAAAAACTGAAGATAGAAAAGTAGGTTAAGAGCTTTTCTCTCTCTTTCCAACATGATTTGTTGATACAGAAGGAATATAAACTAGCTTCATTTTACATAGGGAAGAGAGATAGACAGTCCATATTCCAGTCAATAAGTAAATTCCTTTGCTATTTTCCAATGGAGTTTTCTCTCTTTTAAGTACACAGTTCTGAAATAATTAGCAACTTGAATAACTTTTAAAACAAGCCTGAAAATACTTTTTGCTTTCTGGAATCCCAACACTGTAACAATAAACTAGTAAAGATTAAAATGTTAAAATTTTGAGATAATTTTACCCCAGTAGAGTAACTTTTTTCTACAAAAAAATAAAAATAAAAATAACCCCAAAGAACAAAACAAACACACACACACACACACACACACACACACACACACAAATATGTAAAAGTTTGATTATTTATGGTAATTTTTAAAAAGTCTGAGACATAAATAGTAAAAAAAAAAAAATCAAACTTTAGCCGATGATTAAATATCATCGAATTAATGCATCCTAACTCTCTATAGCAGTATATCGTTTTGTACTATTTCCCTACTGGCATTCTTTCCCTCCTATGTACCTGTCTTCTGCACTAGACAAGAAGCCACTGATAGGCTATGACTTGGTTTCATTCTCTTTTGTATCTAAAGCATCCAACAGCCCCTGAAAACATACTCAGCACTTAGTAAATATTTACTGAATGAGTGAATTCATGTGTATGATCTCAGGTCTTTTAGAGAATTGTTGTTTTTTATACTTATGTATTAATCATTAACAGAATAACAAAAAGAAA
>NW_011889015.1:1743999-1752893 GCF_000151845.1 Pteropus vampyrus
TATCTGGTATGTCAAGTTGTTCTGGGCCCCTAACATATATTTCTTGCCCTAGACCTGGGATCAGCCATTTCTCTTCAAATTACTACAGACCTCTTGCTATTCAATTGTGTGAATTTCATTCCAGTTTCAGCCACTCTTTCAAAAATATCTGTTGGTTATGTGGGAGGTTCACCTGTTCTCAGGTCTAGCTGATGAGCTTGCTTCCTATTACTGCCCCACTCCAACCTCCAGGAAGGTTCAAAATCAAAGGTCCTGCAGTTTTTGTAGGTCTGTCCCACCCTACTCATCTTTTAGGTTCGTGAGAACAATTTTGCTGTAAAGGTTGTCCGTGGTGTTTTTGGTTTTGCTATCCATTTGCTCTGTTTTTCATGTGCAAAAACTAAGCTACCACTATCTTCTCAGATTCGCAGGCCTTTTCCTTTTGAAATTTATATCAACCTCAACTTTCTTATATCAAGATCTAGGATATCTTTTCCATTAACTTAATACAAGGACCAGTTTAATAGTGCTTACTCAGAAAAATTTTGGTTGGAACTTTTTTTCTAACTTTACGTTTGGTGAACGCAATAAAAGAACCTACTCATCACAGAGTTAAAATTCAAAATTAATTCCCTTTCAAAACACTGACTCAGTATTTTAATAATTATACCTCAATGAAATGTGCACTACTATACCAAGCAGCACAATTTGGCAAAAAAAAGAAACAAGCCTATACCTGCAAGAAAGTAATGTCACTCTTTCTTAAATGTCACTACCCAAAGAGATATATTTTCAACTCTATTTTGATGAAGACAGTATTGATTTCAAAGACAACAGCATTTAAATATCTTTTATAGGACTGTGAAACAAGAACCATCCAAGATATCCATAATATATATACCCAAATTATTTTTAAAACTACATTGAAAACAAGCATTATAGTAAATAAAATCAATATAAGTATATATGTATATTATTTTAATTGTCTTCAAATCTTATTTCTAGATACTTGTTTCTATGTATTGGGTCAGGCTGTCTACACTTAATTAAAATATTCAGTGTTTTGCAGGAAATATAGGGAAAAAGACCAACTGGCTGTTGGAAATTGTGTATAAAAGCATTGAAGCAGAATGTTGCCAAAATTTGTTCATCTGTGCATGCCTCTAGCCCTGGGACTACAGTGGTTAAAATATAAATAAATAAATAAATAAATAAATAAATAAATAAATAAATACCACCTCACCTTAAGTGAGGTTTAAATTATAGATGAGGGGATATAAGAATAAAATTAGATAAAAAAATTAGTATAATACACTGTGATAAGTTCTATGAAGAAAAGGCAGGGCAGAGATATGAGGAATAGCTGATAACTAGGGTTTAGTACAGGGTTGAAATTTTACTCAGGTTACGTTTATTTATAATTTTCTATTATGAAAAATGTTAAAAGAATCATCCTTGCATCCATGTATTTGCAAAATGTCATTTTTTTGTAAGATAATTTATTATTCTCTATATTTTCAAGAACTTTTTATATTGGGTCAAATTGAACTTTAGAAAGGTTGCAATCCTGTCTTTGGAGTCAGAGTGATACACCAATACTTTTCTAGGAATGCTGATCTCAGTTATTTTTACCTGTTATAAATTAAACCTATTGGATTTAATTTTTTACAAACCCATAAGAATAGATTTTACTCAATTATTTTAGTTAAATAATACTATTAATTATATAACATCTTTTTTATATTAATTTGAAATTTTCAGATTTCAAATTTGGGTATATAATTTATATTTTTGGTTTTATATTTAGTAATTTTTTTCTTTTATATATCCTCATAGTTGTTAAAGTGTAGTTAAGTTACTGATACATCTTATTTATCTTATAATCAGCCATTTTACTGAATTTTGTAGTTAATTTTATCACTTCTCAGGTGATTCATTTAGCATTTTAAGGTAGGAAAACATTATCTGCAAAAAAAAAAAAAAAAAAATTAGCTTCCTCTCATTCTAAATATATTTCTAGCTATAATTTTGTGCTTTGTTGCACTGACTGAGCCATCCAGAACAAATCTCCAGTCAATCTCCGTTAACCAGATATCATCTAGCCTTAAAACTAAACTACTTGATTGATGTGAAATTCTCTCTATCAAGGTGAGTCTTTCTAGCTACAGATCTAATTTTTAAATGGTTTGTCCAAGCAAAATTCTCTCCTTGTACCTTCTGTACGTTGTTTTAAGTATCACATTTCTATGTAAAAATATTAGATAGTTCAGGAAGTCTTAACTTGGGGTCCAGAAATAAATGTGTTTGCAGGGAACCACAAACTCCTGAAATTACAAAATTCTGTGAATACATGTACTTTATCAGGGTGGAGGGTTCACTGCCTTCATTTGATTCTTAAAGTAGCCTATGAGCCTAGAAACCTTAGCTAATATAAATGGATGGTTATGAATGATTAATATAATCAATAGTTGCAGATAATCAAATTCTGAGGTTATTTATAATATTTAATGTATACAACCATAACTAGGTGTTTTTATCATATATTTCTGCTATGATAGATAGATTAAAAAATCTAAATCACAGATATAATACCTATCTCTAATCTTCATCCTAATTCACTTACATGATTATTCAAGGCAAATACCAAATTTGCTGCTCAGAACAAAGACTTTTTAAAAATAATTTAAATAATGAATGAATGCTACAGAAAAAATAATTAATAGTCTACCTACAAATAGTACTCATATAATTTTCAATATTTATTTTCTCAGCCTCTGATCATGTCTCTCAAAAAACTACAATTGTATAATTTTAAACAAGGTATATTCTCTTTTTTAAAGAAGATAAGGTTAACACATTCTGCAAGGGCAATAAGTGACATCTACTCTTCAATGATGTAAAAAACATTTTTAACTCATTGTTTAAAATACGCAATCTTTCTTAAATATTTCTAAATAACCATCTTGTGACTATTAAATTGGATAGTAAAAAAAGAAAATGAAAGTATTTAGCAAGTTATGAATCATCTTATTTGACTCATATATAACATTTAATTGATTTGAAATAAGATCCCAAATGGTTCAACTATGCCATTTTCTGATGAACATAAAGATTAAGAGAAAGGAGTACATGCAACTCAATGCCATTAGAATTTTCCCTAAAAGCTATTTCTAAATATTCAATACTGTAGCATTTTTATACGCACTTAGAAGATAATACTGTTATATCTAGAAAATTTTTCAGATAGAGGATGTATTAGACATTTTCCAACGTAATTGCTTCATGAGTGAACCTATTTCACATGGAACACACAGAAACTGCCATTGCACATCAGGTCGTCTGCTGCCCAGACTTCCATGAAGAGAAAAAACAAAAACAAAAACAATAGCATATCACTTACATGGTTATGCCTTCATAGTACATTTGCTTAAGGAGTTCAGCAGACTGTTAACTGTATACATGGAGAGTATTTGCTTTCCTCAAATAGTTCACACACCTTAATTCTATTTCAAAACTATTTTCATAATAATAGCTACAACACAGCATTAAGTGCAGAGAATAATTTCTAAGCACCACACATCTAGATGTTATATAAATATATACAATATAAATATAAAATACATATCTTCTTACAAAAACCTGATAAGATACATATATTATTTTAAGGAGGAAAATGAGGAAACTTTTTTCTAAAAGTTTGAAAACTAAGGCCCAGCTACTAAGGTAATAAAAGCTCTAGAGATTCTAATTCAAATATCCTGGCTCTGGAGTCTGTGTTCTAGGAAAACTCTCTGCTACCTCAAAACACAGCTGTAGTCTTTTTTTAAAAAGTAAAATAGTATCAAAGGATTATAAGAAGAACATGTAAACCCTGCCTTATTCCTCTCACTCTACATACCCACTTTCCTAATTCAAACACCTTAATTGTTTCTTTTGACATTTAATTCATATTTCGAAAAGAAATTGATATATCCTATTAATTTCCAATAATGGCAGATGAGGATTTAGCTTTCTTAAAACACTCATTTTCATTTACCTTTCTCTTGCCCTCCCAGAATAACTGGACCGTAATTATAGCTTAAATCAGTAAACCTCATTTACAATATTATGACCAGGTAAGTGTTATTCACTGCTGAGCCAAGCAAAACAATGCATTGTAATTTTTTTTTTCCTTTTTTATTCACCTTCAAATCATGCAGGACTCGATAAAGGTCTTTTGTTTATTTGCCTGTATTTAATGTACCCTACAGATATTTACATGAAAGTCAAAGATATCTCGTTATACACTTTTCAAAGGCTGATATTCAGCCATTTTTTCCCTTGAAGGCCTTTGTCCAGCCCTCTGCTTTATTACTCCTGTCTAGAATGGTTTCCTTCAAATCCAGCTACTCAGGAGTACTCCTGGGATTTTCTTTCAAGGTTTTTCTGTGTTAAATCTCACATCCTGTCTTCCTTGGTTTCACGTTATATGCTATAATTCTTTGTTTTGCTGGAGTACATCATCCAGTAACTTTCTAAGACATGATACATGGGTAGTTAAGATTAGAATTCTTGAATTCTGAACGTCTTTATTTAATTTCATATAGTGGCAGGGTATTAATTCTTTTAGAAATCACTCTCAGAACTTTGTAGACTTTCTTACACTGCATTTAGCAGTATAGTACTTTTCCTACTTCTTAATATGTAACTTTCTCTTTGAAAAGCGTTAGTATTTTTTACTGGAGCCCTTAAGCTTCTGTGTGATGACCCTTCATGGGGTCTTTTTCTTACACAGTGCTGAACACTCTGACTTTCTCAGAAAAGATATTCACTCAGTGAAAAATATTGTTTAAAAAGTCTCTGTTAATTCCATTTGTCCATTTTAAACTTTTTCTCATTCTAGAAATCCTTTCATAGACTGTGACTTTATGAATTATCTTTTATTTTGCATATATTTTCTATACTTTTTTCTTTTTTCTCTAATTCTGAGAGGTTTTCTAGACTTTATGTGACAATTTATTACATCCAAGTGCTCTTTTTTATTCTGAGTACTCTTCTCATAGTGTATTATTCTTATTATATAGATAAAATATTTTCCTGAAGATAGCACTTATGGAGTATTTTTTTTTTAATAATGTAATTCCTCTTTATTCCGAGTATCTGTCTGTTCTCTGGATTTTCTTTTGTTGTTTGATTAGGCTTTCTCTTTTATGATGGAGACTTTTCTCAAAAGTCTCATAATCTTTTCCTTTCAGATCATATTAGATGATAGAATACTAAAATATAATTATAGTCTCTATGTACATATGGGAGGCTTTTTGCAAGGTCATTAGGTAATAAATAAGAATTTTTACTGGAAGATTTTGAAATGTCTCCCACTGGAGGTATTTCCTCCAGTTTACTGTCTGGGCAGAAATGACCTGGCTCTAAGCATTCTAATGTTACAACTCAGAGTACTATATTCACTAAGGAGATCCTTATTTAACCCTCCTAATTTCAGCCTCGCTTTCCTGCAAACTGCTTCTTAACTAGTATCTGCATGTCCTGAGCACTTCTGGGGACCAATGATGAAGAACTATGAAAATATAATAGTTTTGCTTTCTATTTTCTGAAATGTTTCTGAGATCTCTTGTTCTCTGCTTTCTTCTCTGTCTTCTATTTCTCTATGTATCAGTGTTTTGTTTTATTTTGTTTTTCATATTATTTTGGAATAATTTCAAGAGGGAGGAAGAATAAATAATTAGGTTTATTCCATCATGCTTTTTTTTTTCAGGTTTGGGGAATTATTTATACTGGCAGCCTTGTTTCTTTTTAGGTAAAAGAGTTGGAGTATCAAAATTAAGATTCGGAGAGGCTGAATTCCTGGCCCACTTTTACGCTCTATCTATGTCACTGTGTTCATGCTACTCAACCTCCCTGCAGTTTCATTTAGTCATCTGTATATTGTGCAGGGAATGTAATAGTTGGGACATATACTTGCAGGTGGCAGTGGGGAGGGCATACTAGGTATTACTACAGGGAAAAAAAATAGTTTTCATTATCAGGATTTATTAATTCTAAGATTAAAGGTATGCACTCCCTGGTTGGAGACTAATTCTTTGTCCTTCCATTCATTTATATTTGTCAAAATCTGGTATACTGACCCTGCAATTTCATGTCTAAGAAAAATGAAAATATATCTCTGCATTAAAAGAATGTACAAGAAGGTTCCTATGAGCAGAATTCATAAAGGCCAAAAGGTAGAAACAATCCAGATTTCCATGAACTGATAGACAAATGAAAGTTGGTATAACCATAAGGTGGAATAGTATTCAGTCAAAAAAAAAAGGAAATACTGAAACATGCTACAACATGGATGGAACTTGAAAACATTATGCTAAGTAGAAGAAGCCAATAATAAATACTACATAGTGTATGATTCCAGTGATATGAAATATCTAGAGTAAAAAAAAAAATCTATAGAGGCATAAAGTAGTTTAATAGTTTCAGAGAGCTTTTAAGGGGAAGGGGGAAAGTTAGAAATGAGTGCAAATGGGTATAGGGATCCTTCGTGGTGTAATAAAATCTCCTATAATTGACTGTGGTAATGGTTGCACGACTCTGTGAACATACTAAAAGCATTCAGTCATACACATTAAATGAGTGAATTGTATGGTGTGTAAATTATATCACAAAAAAGCTATTAAAAATAAAGCATTTGAGAAAGCTGAGCAGGAAAAACGTCTATGTGCATTTTTATGGCATTAGGAATATAAAATTGAATAATATTGATGAGGTTGTGGAGCTTAAATTCTAGTAGAGAGACATACATAAAACACAATTATAAATTCTGATGAAACCAGAGGCCCAGACGGAAAACGAAATGGAGAAGGAAGCTGTTGAGGGTGATCACAATGATTAAGCCGAAATCCAAATGATGAAAAGAAACTAGCTCTGATGTAGAATGAAGAAACATGAAAAGGGAACTTCAGTCAGTGGGGTTGTATGTCACAAAATCTCTGTGGCAGGAGAGACCTCAGCTTGTTCTAGAAGCTGCAAATTTATCCAGGTGGCTGGAAAACAGTGAGGGAGGGAGCAGTATGTGATGAAGTTGCATAGACAGTTGAAATTATGCAAGGTACTGTAGCTCATGGGTGATCTCTCAAATGTATTCTAAGCCTCTAAAGGGTTTTAAGCAGAGTGAAATTATTAGACATTAGATAACATTATTTGCTTTTTAAGATCACTCTTGCCACTCTATGATGAACAGAATGGAGGACAGTTTTGACTTTCTATCATAAAACTGCCTATGCATATCTAAACAGGAATATCAACATTGGTGAACCTACATCACTCATAATTTTAAGAAGTGTCTCAACCAGTGGCAGTATTAACTGGTAAAATCCATATGTATAGAATCTCTAAAATGTTTGCAGTCAGTAATTCCATTCCTTGAATTCTGCCCAGAATATAGTGAAGAATAATGCACAAAGATGTCTGATGCAGCACTATTTATAATACTGAAAGCAAACATGAATGTACAAAATTTGTAAATAGCTGCTAACTCTGTGTATGTCTAATTAAACTAACTTATTTAGAGTTACAGCTAATGTCTTAAAAATAACAACAGGTCTACATAAGTAAGATTGTCAAATTGTAAATCCAGAGCATGCATAATTCTACTACTTTGCTGTAACTTAGTGGTCAGTTATTAGGCGAAATAGTTGAAGAATATTATGAGGAAATGAACTAACAAATGTGTGAAACAGACATGAAATCAATTTTTGTCACTCAAACTTTGGTGAAATGTTTCAGATAAATACTCAACTCAAAAATAATCAACATCTGTATATGCTTATGTGTACATAATCATACATAGAGATCCCTTGAATAGTTGGTCACACATGCACAACAGAGAGAGAGAGAGAGAGAGAGCGCGCCACAAAAGTTTATTTTGCAAAACCAAAGAAAATTTCAGGATTTATTAAAGAACATCACCATTTTCCCAATTTCTTTTTTTCCTGGAAAAATAATGTTAAGTTGTACATCAAAATGCCTTCACAAAGAAAGTATTTTTAGAAGAAAAGTACTTAGTGTAAGAGAAAACAGTCTTTTTTCCTAGTGCATGCAGATTTTCTCTTCATTACCACTACCTCTGCTCCTAAAATATATCGTGTCAGCCTAATTCATAGTTTGCTACTTCTTTACACAGGATGATAAAATGAAAATTTGTCGCAGACCCTGAAAACGTTCAGTACTTTTCACACAATGCTAACGGTCTGCCATAATTTGTATTGTACTGACAAGAAAGTCCTCATTCTAAGCCCAATTCTTTCTCTAAATAAGTGAATTATCTGCTAAACATAGGAGTTACACTCAGAATAGCAAAATGCTCACATGAAAATCATATCAGATACATATTTCCTTGCTTCATACTCACTTTGGGACATAGGTTCATTGTTTGGGATAATGCTGAATTACAAATACTATTTAAATCACTTTTTGGTGTTGGTGTTGTTTTGGTTTATGGATTTTGATCAAGCAGATATAGTTTAATTAGGTCTTGTTATATTAGTCTATGATAACAACATATCATTCCAAGGTATTCTGTTTCACCTAACAGAGAAAAAAATAAATTCGTATGGTTAATTTTGGCTAGGTTGATATGGAAAGCAAATAAAAGGAGCATTGCTGGGAGAATAGAGAGTGCATTCAGCACAAAGATAACACAACAGTGGCTAATTAGTCCTTAAACCCCAGAGGGTTGAATTGTTTCCTTGTGAGAAGCTCCTGGAAACAAAAGGTCTCCCTCTGACTAACTGTGTTCTATGGGTGAAGTCTCCCCTCACTAATGAACACATCAGTGACCTCTAACATCAGTACAGTAGTGGATGAAACAGGAGGCAGAGATGGAAGCCCAGAAAGTCACTTTTTCAGGAAATGACTCCACGTTTCTA
>NW_011889015.1:1752943-1758381 GCF_000151845.1 Pteropus vampyrus
TAATGCACAAAGATGTCTGATGCAGCACTATTTATAATACTGAAAGCAAACATGAATGTACAAAATTTGTAAATAGCTGCTAACTCTGTGTATGTCTAATTAAACTAACTTATTTAGAGTTACAGCTAATGTCTTAAAAATAACAACAGGTCTACATAAGTAAGATTGTCAAATTGTAAATCCAGAGCATGCATAATTCTACTACTTTGCTGTAACTTAGTGGTCAGTTATTAGGCGAAATAGTTGAAGAATATTATGAGGAAATGAACTAACAAATGTGTGAAACAGACATGAAATCAATTTTTGTCACTCAAACTTTGGTGAAATGTTTCAGATAAATACTCAAGTCAAAAATAATCAACATCTGTATATGCTTATGTGTACATAATCATACATAGACATCCCTTGAATAGTTGGTCACACATGCACAACAGAGAGAGAGAGAGAGAGAGAGAGCGCGCCACAAAAGTTTATTTTGCAAAACCAAAGAAAATTTCAGGATTTATTAAAGAACATCACCATTTTCCCAATTTCTTTTTTCCTGGAAAAATAATGTTAAGTTGTACATCAAAATGCCTTCACAAAGAAAGTATTTTTAGAAGAAAAGTACTTAGTGTAAGAGAAAACAGTCTTTTTTCCTAGTGCATGCAGATTTTCTCTTCATTACCACTACCTCTGCTCCTAAAATATATCGTGTCAGCCTAATTCATAGTTTGCTACTTCTTTACACAGGATGATAAAATGAAAATTTGTCGCAGACCCTGAAAACGTTCAGTACTTTTCACACAATGCTAACGGTCTGCCATAATTTGTATTGTACTGACAAGAAAGTCCTCATTCTAAGCCCAATTCTTTCTCTAAATAAGTGAATTATCTGCTAAACATAGGAGTTACACTCAGAATAGCAAAATGCTCACATGAAAATCATATCAGATACATATTTCCTTGCTTCATACTCACTTTGGGACATAGGTTCATTGTTTGGGATAATGCTGAATTACAAATACTATTTAAATCACTTTTTGGTGTTGGTGTTGTTTTGGTTTATGGATTTTGATCAAGCAGATATAGTTTAATTAGGTCTTGTTATATTAGTCTATGATAACAACATATCATTCCAAGGTATTCTGTTTCACCTAACAGAGAAAAAAATAAATTCTTATGGTTAATTTTGGCTAGGTTGATATGGAAAGCAAATAAAAGGAGCATTGCTGGGAGAATAGAGAGTGCATTCAGCACAAAGATAACACAACAGTGGCTAATTAGTCCTTAAACCCCAGAGGGTTGAATTGTTTCCTTGTGAGAAGCTCCTGGAAACAAAAGGTCTCCCTCTGACTAACTGTGTTCTATGGGTGAAGTCTCCCCTCACTAATGAACACATCAGTGACCTCTAACATCAGTACAGTAGTGGATGAAACAGGAGGCAGAGATGGAAGCCCAGAAAGTCACTTTTTCAGGAAATGACTCCACGTTTCTACAGTCCCTGTATACTTTATGACACTATAAGCTTTTCACAGTTATTCAGACTAATTGATGAAAAGCAGTGGAAGAAATAACAAGTCAAGATATAAAATTCCTCCCTTAACAGACTCGAGATGTAATATATATGGAATAGGAGCATTATTTTTTAAAAAAAATCCTCATGTAAGGGCAATCCAACAAAATAATGTCAAAATCCACAAAATGGCAAATAGTCTGGTGATAAATTCTTCCAAGGTAAATTACTTACATAATAAAAATCATCCACAAAAGTATTCTAAATATTCTTTTAATACATTTGAATGATTTATATCATAACTATAGATTGGCTATGAAAACACACACTTGGCTAGTGTCACTTTTTTATTAAATAAGTAAAAAAATAAAATTTTAGCTAAAAAGTATACAATCACTGTTAGTAATCTCAACAAAAATATTTAACCTCCAAATTAAATGTTTGTGTGTGCGTGTGTGTGTTGTTCACATGAAACTCAATAAGATTGAGATCAAATCCTCACTATGAAAAGATCAGTGCAATTTTATTTTTCAAGTAACTATATTTTCCCTACTTTGGGTGCTTAGAGGCCACGGTATAAACAAAAACATATGATTATTTAACTAAATTCTCTAGCTCCCACCTAGTTTTTCTAACAGTATTGATAATATTTGACTCCTTCAAGGTTTCTAACATCATCCTCTCCTGGGAAAGAAGGGAAACGCAGCGCCTCTGCCCTACTTACACCAGAGGTGGAAAACTGACTGCCAGACACAGAATAGCACCCAGGCCACTGGCTGCCATGAGAGGCACCTAGCTAGCTCTCAGGAAGTCTTAGTGGAAGCACAGCCCTGCCGCCTTAGGGAAAGAGAAAGGAAGCAGCCTTAGAAATCCTCCTAAGAGGGGATCTAGACCATTAGCCACAATGTCAATATCCTGAGTGCCCTGGAGTAGTCGAGGGGCAAACAAAACCTTTGGGAATCCTTATCTCCATAACCTTGTCCCTCTCCACAGAAGTTGTTTAAATGTCACTTTCTCATAGTTTGGCATTGCAGGAATCATAGCAAAGTACCTCCCTTAAAATGTCTTCTTCAGAAAAGGGGTTTGAGGTGAACAGATCATGTGTTGAAGATTACTCACATATTGCTTTTCCTTTAGAAAAAAATACTGTCCGAATTTCGTCTTCTTTTTCATTACATTTTTCTGACATGTTATAGGTTTTTAGAAATCTTATATTGGTATCTGAGACCATATAAAAGCATGAATAAATAATAAGATGTACATGTCTTCCATATGCAAATAAATATTTATATGATTACTCCTTTAGCTTGTTGTTTTAAAAATATTGTCATTATGATTTTTAGAATCTGTTTTTTCAGATATCTTCCAGTTCAAAATCTAAATCATAATAATTGTTTAATTTATGTCTGTCATTTTCTTTTTCTAATTATGCAAATATTCAAATGTTCCAAACTACTTTGCACTGGGATTTGTTTAGAGTATTATCTCACTTTTTAATCATCTCCAATTTCTTTGAGATATATGATAAAACTGAACCATCACCTAATTTTAATTTCTTCCTTTATTTAGTAACCTTTTTGTTTGTTTGTTTTTAAAGAGATATTTCATGTCATTCAACTTACTTGGAAAAATGTGGAGAATCTTTTATTTCATGAATTTCATTCATTCAAAGATTTTGGCACACTATTCCAATTCCTGAAATGTGGCCTTATGTTTTTATCCAGTAAGTAATAAAAGTTTAATTATTTGATATATAACACCATTTTGAAAAGTGTAGTCTTTTCCCATTCTTCAAAAAATAAAAGTATCATATGTAATCCTTTAATTGTTAAAGTTTAGCATTTTATTTGCATGTGAATACTAAACCAAATATATTTCTGAAAAAACCATGCTTACTTTCGTTATTAAGACTGAAGGCTGTTGCCATATAAAGTTTTTTTTCATGGAAAAAATATATATAATACTGTGTTGCAACATATTTCCATTGAGGACTGAGAGAATGATAGTATTCTACACTTAGTTTCAACCTTTAAAATTCTAAAGAACAAGACAATCATATACTTTAGACCAAGGTCATTTATCAGTTTTTTTCTATAAGTATCTTCTTAGTGGAAGAAATATGTTAGATTATTAAGTAGGTCCTTTTAATATGAACATTTTTTCAATCAAACTCCTAATTTTCTGTAGACTATAAATGTCATTAGGTTTCATAACTCCTCTTTTGAACTTTGCTGTGTGTTTTTGCAAATAAGAATCTTAAAATTATACACTTCCTAAAATTAATTCACTTTATGCATAAATAATAGAGGCTACTGATTTACGAGACTGTATATATCTCAGAGAAGGTGAAGACAGTCACTCCAAGGCTTTAAGTGGCAGGAGTATGGGTTTTCCACAGTAAATGTCTTTCAGAACTGTGGACAGCTCCCATTAAGGCCTGAAATTGATAGCAATTCCCCTTAGTTTCTAAACATAACTCAAAGTAATCTGCTTTTTATTGCTATACTTATTTGCTGTCTAATAGACACCTATTAAAACTGCTTAGTTTGCACACATACGCCTTTCGTTGATTCCTTTTCGAAGAGTTCAGTTAAATAAATAAACTAATAATGCCACTCTGAGTTACTAGTTTTTTAATGGAAAGCCAAGCATTCTTCAGGAGCTAATATAACGTGGCTTCAGGGTGTGCGCACGCTAATAAGAGGATCCACTTCACGACCTTCATTTGATAATCTCTAAACATGCTTATAACCGAACGAATACTTGGGCGACAAAGAAGACCAGGAAACGTCTTAATTTTAAGTCTCTGAAGCAATTTCCCTGACAGCTGACAGCTCTCCTGCCCTTTTTTCCGAGCTGGAAAACGGGGAAAGATTTCTGAAATAGACTTGTAGTCAAGGTCAAGAAAGGGTGTCTCTGTTTCAGGAAGGGGGCTCTGGAAACGCCCCCTGTCTCTGTTTCAGGAACTCGAGGCTTCCTGTCACGCTCTTGCCCAACCTGGCAGCACCGGCTCCACTGAAATCTGAAGTCAAGGACTATCCAAGCGCAAATTACCCTTCCTCAGCCTGCCAGCCACTATTTTGAAGACATGCATTGAGGATATCCGGTGCCTATAAGCAGATGAAAAGCAGATTAACGCTCCCCGGGGGTGAGAGCGGCTGGAACACTAGGACTCGTGAGTGCGTCCTCGGTTGTCCCAACCTCTTCTCGACCCCAGGAGCGCCTTTTTCCCTTTTGGGAGGATCCACTTCTTGAGAGAGCAACACCAGGAAGGGTGGCACTCCCAGGACGACTTTCTGGCCGCTCCCTTACACGCTCATATCCGAAGTAAAAGTTTCCCTGGCCCAACTTAGCATCCTCCTGTCCGAGAGTAACGGTGGCCTTCTTCCCCGATCTGTCCCTAAAGTTCACGAAGCAAAGGAGGAGAGCCTCCCCGGGACTCCCAGGCCACAGGAACTCATCAGTCAACCCCCTCTTGGGTGGAAACTAGTTAAAGAAGAGTCGAGCCTGCTCAGCCCCAGGAGGAGAAGCCGGCAGCGCCACCCCCGCCCGCCCGGCACCCCCTCCCTCCGAGTCCCCGGGCGCCCCCTCCCAGAGCCGGGAAGCGAGTTTGCGGGCGCGCCGGGAAGGAAAGGTGGGGCGGCGACAGGGAGTCCTCACCTGAAATCGCTGTAAGGGTGGATAATCCAGAAGCCTGCAGTTTTAACCCTTTCCTGCTCCTTCTCCACCGCCTTCTGGCTCCCGAACATGCGGAGGGAGAATTTGTTGACCCCGGGCTGCAGCATGGAGGTGAACTGCCTCTGCATGAAGCCGTACTGCCGCCGGGGCCCCTCGGCGTCCTCGAAGCCCCCGGCAGGCTCCTCGCCGCCGCCGCTGCCGCCGTCCACTTTAAAGCACACGGAGTTGCCGTGCTCCTTGGCGCCCGCCCCGCCGCCCCCCGGCG
>NW_011889015.1:1758548-1763492 GCF_000151845.1 Pteropus vampyrus
GCCGCTGCTCGCTGCGCGCCTCGCTCCCGCCGCCGCCGCTGCCCTTAGTGGCTGCGCTCTCGGCTCCGCCGCGGCTGGTGCTGAGGCTGAAGCTGCCGAGCAAGGCGAGGCTCCGCTCAACCCTCGCGCGCCAGCGCCTCCCCTCGGCTGCCCTCTGCTGGCCGGAAAAGATCTCCGCCCGCCGGCACACCGCACACTGTCCCTCCACTCTTGCTCCACTTCTGCCCAGCGTGACATTGAACTCGGGAGCCCTGGGACATTTACGTTTGAGAGACTCGGAGTATATTTGTACGAAAGAGGAGAGAGACAGCGAGATAGAGAGAGACAGACTGAGCTGGTGAATGTATGTTTGTCCAAAAGAAACAAAACACCCTAAAACTTATTCAGACGTTGTCACATTGTCTGAACGCCTGTTTGAATGATGTTACAGATGGGGAAAAGGAGAGACGATGGCTGGTTCCACATGCAAAAAATTCACGTGTACAGCTAGTAGTACACAAGAAAGTAAAATTTGACAATGGATAATAAATTTTATGAGTAGAAAGGCAGTGTGTGTGGGAGGAGGGGTGCGCGCGCGCTAGAGGGATGCAGGCCGACAGCAAAAGCTACTAGGTCCAGGTAACCTGGAGTAATCGGCTGCTTGGGGGCTTTTCAGATGAAGCTCTGCACCCAGAGACAACTGACCTCCTTACGCTTATCCTTGTTTATTCTCTCAGAGCTCCTTAAGCAGGGGATGGGATTTCTTTCTTCCCAAGGCCACTCACATCAACACACATGCAAGCAGGACTTCCAGCGGCCAATACCGAGAGAAAAATGTGTTAGGGAGACCTCGCCAGACCTGACCTATCTTTTAGATAAGTTATGTAATCAAGAAAACACACTAAGAGGCATGCGTTTTGGTCAGTGTTCACCTACACCTTATCAAGAAGCGAAAATGTCTTGGTATCTAGGCAGAGTATAATCACCATTTCAGATGGGGGGGGTAATTTCAAATTTACAGCATGCTACTAATGCTAAGGAAAGCATTCTGAGACTTTTTATTCTCTGCGTGTCTCCCAAACCCACTGGATTAGCTAAAGGAAACGAGATGTGCTGCAAAACTCACCAATCAGCAGGGCAGCCCCGGAGTCTGAAGAGCTTCAAGACTCCCAAGTGTCCCAAAACATCTGTTTCCGATACAAGCATTGTTTTCGTGCCCACAGACTCTTCAAAGGAAATCCTGCCCCACCAAGAGAGCCCCCGATCTCGTGGGTTCCTATCAGCCACAGGTGCCTTTGGAGGGAAGAAGAGTGGGCAGCTCAGGGAGGGAAACTATGACCGGCTAGCAACCAATTGCCCACCATGAAAAAATGAGTGGGGCCAATCAAGGTGCTTTCTTGATAAATTCAACAGTGATGAAGCCAATTGATAATGGGAGAGGCAAGGATAAAGACAAAGAAAGACAACTGGATGCTCTCATGAGAGATTAGCAGAGGCTGCAAAAGGAAGCAGGGAACAGAGAAAAAAAATAGAGGCAGAAACACGAAGCCATTAGGCCTATGTTTTAATTCTGTAAGATTTTCCTTACCATTTCACTTACCATAGCCTATGCTAAATCTCTTTCAGTGAGCCCCATCCTGACTCAGACACCATCTGTCTTCAACTAATCAAGAACCAGAACCCTGAGAAATTTGTATAGGTGGCCAAATTTCAATAGTTAGAAATAGAGAAAATACGAATAATATAGTGCTCTGATGTATCAAAGTAGGGACTTTGGAAATCAAGAGGTCAGATAAGGATACCAGGTGCCAAGGGCAGAAAGAAGCCAAAGGGATGGGTAAAACAAACATTGGCCAAAGCACAGCTCCTCCTAAGAAAGGCCTAATTACTCAGGCAGCATTTCTCTATCAGACTAAGGATGTTCCCTACTTTTCTCCCATTCTGCATGCTTCTCCAATCCCTCTATTTTCAGTTATGAGTGTGAAAATGTATATTTTAACATAAATTTTAAATTTTATAATAATTTAAAAATATATCATCTAAAATGTTATGCTGAGTTTAAGTCAGTTTCTTTTTTCTTCTAACCAATCCTGCTTTTTTTTTTTTCCTATTTCAACTTAATCATGACCAGGCAGTTATTTTAGTCAGAATTTTTCTCAGTTTCAATGTCTGTACTAAACGAATATGATAGAACTACTAAAAAACAAGTTTTCAAAACAGAACAAAGATATACCTAAATAAAGTCACAGTCATTGGTTGCTTCCGGTACAGCTTCAGGTCAATTTTGATTCATTCGAATTCTCAGAAAATATATTATTTTTAAAATTTTGAGAATGTATATACTATATTCATTTATTTTGAGAATGTATATACTATATTCATTTATTAAAGTTGTCAGCAAAAAAAAAGTGAAGTTTATTTTACTTTTAGATTATTGATTTAAAGTTATTTAGAATGTGAGCTTAAGTGAATAACTTCTTTAGAAAAAAGAGAACTTGCAAGAAAATTAGGACAGAGTGAAAGCTACAAAAGAATGAAAATAATGAGAGAGAGCATCAGCAAATATATTTTAAAATGTGACTTAATCACGTAACTAGGCTTCTGTGGCTAGAAGAGATAAATTTATTTCATTGTTAAATTGTTCTATTTCCGAGATCATTACATAAATTAGAAAAGCTTTTTGACCAACTAAGAAGTTAGGAAGTGATTACTTGCTCAGTGGTATTAGGGAGATAAAAATCACAGATAAGAGCAGTTTAGGCTCTCCTCATCTTTATCTTCCTGCTTTCAAGTCCCAGACCTAAATTTTGATTTCCTATTGTCATTTCCTTCTCTCCATTACCCTATTCCTTCCCTAACCCACTCTAGACACACATGGACTATGTCCCAGGACAGGCCTGAATTTCGAGGATATCCTCTTCTTAGCATGCTTCCCTGTCTGTCATTAATAAACTATCTCAGACCGAAATCCACCGAGTTAAATTAGAGTGCTTTTTCAGTCATCTTAGAAATAGGACTACCACCATGTTTGACGTTTTGTCATTAGATATCCATGATATTAAACAATGTGCCTTATATTTCTGAGGAATCTGATTTCTGAGGACTCATCAGAGAATACCAATTATAAATTTATTTCATGAGACTGTCCCAACAGAAGTTGTAATAGGTGCTGTTCAGTGCATACAAGGACTATGCATCTTCTAAATAGTTTCCTGTTTCTTTTAGTACTCTGCTTAAAATCAAATTGCAGACAACAGCAGAAGATTAATAATGAAACTAAAATAAAATCATGCAGCAGATGCAAGCACATGTGAAATGAGATAAAAAAGATAGATGGGCGAATTGAAGTTTGACAGCTTATTGGAAAATTCTCAGTGTAACTTAAAGGTTTAAGAAATAAAACATTTCGGTTCTCTTACCAGGATAGACAAATGTGTTTAACACGTATTTCACATGTAAGAAAATAAAGTCGAATCTGTCAGTGCTGAAGAAGGGAATGATAAGAAACGGTGAAAAGAATGGTTCACCGAAGGCACCCTCACAGCCTCGCTGTGTCTTATGCACAGGCAAACGCGATTATCTACCTGGAAAGCAACCAGCAATATCATGCTTAATGTGAAACACTGGAGCTTTTAAAGTCAGAACAAGACACTCATACCCAGCATGTCTGCAACATGTAATACTTTTAGTTGATAATATCACTGCCCTGAAAACTCAAAAGAATCAACTGCAGAAGAGTCAACTGTATAACCATCATAATTAATAACAGATTTAGAAAGTCAAAGTCAACATGGAAAAATTATATTAAAAGTGAAAGAATGGGAAAAGATATTTCGTATAATAGTAACAAAAAAAGAGCAGGAGTAGCTATACTAATATCAGAAAAAAAATAGACTTTAAATCAAAAAGCTATGAGACAAAGAACGATATTATATATTAATAAAAGTTTCAATGCAGCAAGAAGATATAACAATTATAGAATTTACACCTTAATGACAATCAATATATATGAAGCAAAAACTGACAACCAAAGGAAGAAATGGAAAGTTTCACAATAATAGTTGAAGACTTCAATACCCTACTCTCAATAATGGATGGAACAACCAGACAGAAGATAAGTAGGAAATAGAGGACTTAAACAACACAATTAACCAACTAGATCTAACAGAACAATTCTATACAACAATAGCATATGCATTCTTCTCAAGTGCAAATGGGACATTTTCTAATATAAAGTGTATGTTAAGCCACAAATTAATTCTCAATGGGTTTTAAAAGATAGATATCATACAAGGTATCTTCTCTGACCACAGTGAGAAGTTAGAAATCAGTAACAGAAATAAAACTGAAAAATTTACAAATTTGTGGAAATTCAGCAACACACTCTTAAACCACCAATAGATCAAAGAAGAAATCACAAAGTAAATTAGAAAATACTTAAGATAAATGAAAACAAAACCACAAAATTCCAAAACTTATGGGACATAGTGAAAACAGTGCTAAGGGAGAAATTTTTAGTGATAAATGCTTACATGAAAAAAAAAGTAAGATCTTAAAAACAATGAACTTTACAGGGTAAGGAACTAGAAAAAAGAAGAACAAACAAAATCCAAATTTATAAAAAAGAAGAAAATAATTATTAGAGTGGAGATAAATGAAATAAGAAATGGAAAAACAATAGAGAAAATTAATAAAGTCAAGTTAGTTCTTAAAAAGATCAACAAAATTGATAAACCTTTAACTAGACGGACTAAGAAAAAAATTAGAAAATATTTAAATTGCTAAAATCAGAAATTAAAATGAGGACATTACTACTAATTCTACAGACATAAAAAGGTTTGTAAGAGAGTACAATGAACAATTGTCTGCCAACAAATTAAATAACCTAAATGAAATAGATGAAGTCTTAGAAACACAAAACCTACCAAGACTAAATCATGAAGAAACACAAAATCTGAGCAGACC
>NW_011889015.1:1764417-1768920 GCF_000151845.1 Pteropus vampyrus
AGTTGTAATAGGTGCTGTTCAGTGCATACAAGGACTATGCATCTTCTAAATAGTTTCCTGTTTCTTTTAGTACTCTGCTTAAAATCAAATTGCAGACAACAGCAGAAGATTAATAATGAAACTAAAATAAAATCATGCAGCAGATGCAAGCACATGTGAAATGAGATAAAAAAGATAGATGGGCGAATTGAAGTTTGACAGCTTATTGGAAAATTCTCAGTGTAACTTAAAGGTTTAAGAAATAAAACATTTCGGTTCTCTTACCAGGATAGACAAATGTGTTTAACACGTATTTCACATGTAAGAAAATAAAGTCGAATCTGTCAGTGCTGAAGAAGGGAATGATAAGAAACGGTGAAAAGAATGGTTCACCGAAGGCACCCTCACAGCCTCGCTGTGTCTTATGCACAGGCAAACGCGATTATCTACCTGGAAAGCAACCAGCAATATCATGCTTAATGTGAAACACTGGAGCTTTTAAAGTCAGAACAAGACACTCATACCCAGCATGTCTGCAACATGTAATACTTTTAGTTGATAATATCACTGCCCTGAAAACTCAAAAGAATCAACTGCAGAAGAGTCAACTGTATAACCATCATAATTAATAACAGATTTAGAAAGTCAAAGTCAACATGGAAAAATTATATTAAAAGTGAAAGAATGGGAAAAGATATTTCGTATAATAGTAACAAAAAAAGAGCAGGAGTAGCTATACTAATATCAGAAAAAAAATAGACTTTAAATCAAAAAGCTATGAGACAAAGAACGATATTATATATTAATAAAAGTTTCAATGCAGCAAGAAGATATAACAATTATAGAATTTACACCTTAATGACAATCAATATATATGAAGCAAAAACTGACAACCAAAGGAAGAAATGGAAAGTTTCACAATAATAGTTGAAGACTTCAATACCCTACTCTCAATAATGGATGGAACAACCAGACAGAAGATAAGTAGGAAATAGAGGACTTAAACAACACAATTAACCAACTAGATCTAACAGAACAATTCTATACAACAATAGCATATGCATTCTTCTCAAGTGCAAATGGGACATTTTCTAATATAAAGTGTATGTTAAGCCACAAATTAATTCTCAATGGGTTTTAAAAGATAGATATCATACAAGGTATCTTCTCTGACCACAGTGAGAAGTTAGAAATCAGTAACAGAAATAAAACTGAAAAATTTACAAATTTGTGGAAATTCAGCAACACACTCTTAAACCACCAATAGATCAAAGAAGAAATCACAAAGTAAATTAGAAAATACTTAAGATAAATGAAAACAAAACCACAAAATTCCAAAACTTATGGGACATAGTGAAAACAGTGCTAAGGGAGAAATTTTTAGTGATAAATGCTTACATGAAAAAAAAAGTAAGATCTTAAAAACAATGAACTTTACAGGGTAAGGAACTAGAAAAAAGAAGAACAAACAAAATCCAAATTTATAAAAAAGAAGAAAATAATTATTAGAGTGGAGATAAATGAAATAAGAAATGGAAAAACAATAGAGAAAATTAATAAAGTCAAGTTAGTTCTTAAAAAGATCAACAAAATTGATAAACCTTTAACTAGACGGACTAAGAAAAAAATTAGAAAATATTTAAATTGCTAAAATCAGAAATTAAAATGAGGACATTACTACTAATTCTACAGACATAAAAAGGTTTGTAAGAGAGTACAATGAACAATTGTCTGCCAACAAATTAAATAACCTAAATGAAATAGATGAAGTCTTAGAAACACAAAACCTACCAAGACTAAATCATGAAGAAACACAAAATCTGAGCAGACCAGCTACTAGTGAGAAGATTGAATCAGTAACCAAAAATCTCCCAAGAAAGAAAAGCCTTGGACCTGATGGCTTCACTGGTGAATTCTACCAAACATTTAAAGAAAAACAATTACCATTATTTTCTTCAACTTTTCCAAAAAATTGAAAAAGACGGAATACTTCCCAACTCTTCAACGAGACTGTAATTATCCTGATACCAAAGCCGAAAAAATACACCACATGAAAATAAGACTACAGACTAGTATCTCTTATGAAAATTGATCCAGAAGTCTTCAACAAAGTAATAGCAAACCAAATTCAATGGTATTTTAAAAGAATTATATATCATGGCCCAGTGGGATTTATTCTTGAATGCAAGGATGTTTCAACACACAAAAATCACTTAATGTAATACACCACAGTAACAAAATGAAGGGAAAAAGCCACTTGGTCATTTCAATTGATGAAAAAAATCATTCGACAGAATCTAACACCTTAAAAACATTGAACTAGGATAGGAAGAAATGACCTCAACATAATAAAAGCCATTTATAAAAAAACTAAAAGCTTTTCTTCTAAGACCAAGAATAAGACAAGGATGTTTACTTTCACTACTTTATTCAACACAGTACTGGAAGTTTTGTTTTGTCTGGATAAAATTTTGTCGATTAATTCACTTTGTATATCATGATGCATTGCACTACTATATGGATGACTGAAGTGTATTATAGTTATTGATTTGCATATTTTACTCTTTTACATGAGCAATATTAATTCTACAACTTTTAGTGATAATACCAACTGGGCCATTTTAAGTTTGTAAGGCAACTATTATCTCCATTTTACACGCTAGGATGAAGAAGAGTTTATTAACATAAAAATTTGACACGTCAGATGTGGTGGAGCTACCTCTTGACCATAGTCTGATTCCAATGCTGCCTGTGTTCCAGACTGAAATTACGTTCTTAATTTTAGTAAGAATATATATTATTTTCAAACTCATGTTTCTTGGCATTGAAAATTATTAAATGATTCATCACCAGATGAATGAATGAATGAATGAATAAATGAATGTGTGAACAAGATGAAATGTGGTTAATAATTTGCTAATACTAAACTGGTTACTATTAGTTTCCTTCTTAAAGCGTGTTCCCCTTTGACCTTTCACTTCTAAGGCCAAACCTCATGATTCATTGTCTGAGAGAGAGGAGGTGGGTACTGTCAGTGACAAAAAGGTCATTGATCAACTTTGAGTCTCAGAGCTGACTTTATTCACCTCTTAGCAAGAATTTCAGAGAAAAGTCTGTAATGAAGTTGCATACTATTATAAATAAAACCATTATTGTTTTTGCCTCTAAATCAATTAAAATGCACAAATTAGGTTAACGGAGGTTAATTTTTGTGATTCTTGTTGTCCCTAACAAAAGACAAAACCCTACATTTCAAGATTTTGTTTATTTGTTACCCCACCCCACCTCAACAATGGCAATTACTTTACACTAATCCATCCCCTCTTCTTAAGGTTTTTGTAAACAAAGAATTTAATTTTAAGATGAATGACATAGAATTGAGATAAAATTATAGCTGGAAAAAATATAATAAAGAAGTCCACAAAAATAAACAAACAAAAAAACAACAAAGCTTTGACCTCACTGAATTGAGAAATGAATTAAATGTCATTTGTGTATTCTGAAATATTGGGTGTCCATTTAGAAAAACTTACTTTCCCTTTTTGTTAAAAAAAAATTGTATATAAATATTTTTGGATTGCAGGCAGAAGAAGCCTTATGGCGATTTTCTTTGTCTATAATCCTTTTCTTGTGTTAGACTCCTTTCCTAACTCCACATGGTTGGGACTGGGCTCCAATCACAGGACCCTGATATCCCTTCCTCCCATGTCAAATGTGGGTGCTTAACTCAAGCCTGGTCACAAAAATTATTCTCCAGAAACTGAGAAAGTAGGCAGTGGAGCCGTTTCCCACAACAATGCAGAGATGCAATCCCTAGTTTCTCCTACAGGAATTCCAGAGAGCTGCCCACATTTGTGTCTTGGTGTTCAGAACTTCCTTGAATTACATTAAATTCTGTGCTGTATTTTCTTTATTTGTCCCTCCAAATTCAATCACAGCCTCTCCCTTCTCTCTCTGTGTCCCAGGGCTGACACATCCATGGACTGCATCAATAGGTATCCTATATAGTCTGACCTCTGAAGGCCAGTAGAAGGGCAGGAGTTAAAAAATAGGGTTTTTATTCCCCTTGTCTCATTCCCTCCCTTCCTCACCATGGTTCTTTCTTAGGCCGCTTTCTTTGATGGCCTCATCTCCTATAGCCTTCTTAGTGGCTACAGCTCGTGGCCTGTTCAGTAATAATTTTCTCCCTCTTGCCACTTTTTCCTGCTTTGCCTAGTTCCTATGTGGGAGTTTCACCATTTTTGTGTGTCTTGTTAACTCTGCCCATACCTCTGTATGTCTTATCTTCTTTCATTAAAATGTCTTCAATGAAATCTGTTCAGTGTGCCACCTTCTTCTTGCCAGGATCTTGACTAGAAAAACTTCCTAATATATGCCTAATAAATTTCCTTATCAAAATTGACATTTGTTTCCCACACAAAAGGACTCAGATCTACTGATTTATCTTTATTTCTATCAGTAGTCATCACAATGATTTAGTTTTCATTATATGTATATGTGAAAATATTAACCAAATATATATGT
>NW_011889015.1:1770215-1773244 GCF_000151845.1 Pteropus vampyrus
GATCTACTGATTTATCTTTATTTCTATCAGTAGTCATCACAATGATTTAGTTTTCATTATATGTATATGTGAAAATATTAACCAAATATATATGTGTATTTTAATATGCATTCTCTAAGAACATTATTCAGCACATTTGGTTTAAGAAAAGTTTCTTAACCCATTTTTTTTAATGATCTTTATGAAACATCAAGTGTAAATCAAATATACATTCTACCTATTCAGATAAAAAAAAAAACACGATTTTATCTTTCATTTGTTTTACTTCCACCTTACATCTAATCTGTCAACAATCCCTATTTTTTCTCCGTTCTAAATTTGACCTCTTCTCACTACTTTGCATCCTTATAATTTGAACTCAAACTCTACAACCAGAGTGAGTCTTTTACAGCAGAAGCCAGGCCAGGACATTCCTCTAACTACAGTCCTCTCAGGGGACAACTTTCTCAGTAAAAGCCAAGATCCAGACTGTGGCTTCCTAAACCCCTATTACCCTTCTGATCCCATTGCTTACCTCCCCATCATCCCAAACTTCGTCCAGCCACACAGACCTTCCTACACTTTTTAAACTTACCAGGCACACTTCTACGTCAGGACTGGCAAATGTCGCTCCTTCTACCCGCAATGTTTCACTCACACTTTAAGCAGGTGATCTTCTCAGAAAAGCCTTTCTTGATCATTTTACATAAAAAGCAACCCCTATTTCTCCCCACCCCTTGTCCCTGCTTTATTGTGATACAAGTGACATGCTCAATATTTTACTTCTTTATTTGTTGATTATCTGTCTCCTCCACTAGAATATAAGTCCATAAGGCTTTATTCACTGCTGTGTCTCCAGCACTTAGAAAAATGACTGGCACCTAGCCTTATTCAATAAATTGTTTTGAAATAAATGAAACAATAGACATGTTTTCTACTTCAAGACATATTTCTACTTGTATAAAGAAATTTATGACAAAAGATAAATAATGATATATTAGTAATTATATAATTATTTCAATTCTTATTTTTTAATGAAACCAACTAAAGGCTTAAGAAGATCTTCTTATCAGGTGAAAAAATTCATAGAACACATCTCTTCTATCGTCATCTATATTTTCTATAGAAGTATTATGAGATAGAAATATGGCCATTTCATGCCCAATTATGTAATAGCAATGAAATTATTGAATTAATATTAAAATTGAAAATGATTTAGGTGATAATATAAGAGATATTAGTATGTTATTACATGAACACTAACTAGAATTTGAATGAGGAAAGTCCTAATTACAAGCAGTATCTTAAAAAAATATAACTTTTCAGTAGAAATAGAGTGGCAATTTATTATGGTATGTACGTTGATGAAATTAACAGATTATATTAATGAAATTAATAGATTTATGAAGTTGATGGGATTAATGGTGGATTATATTTGGGTCTTTAAGTGAATAATAAATGAATGAAAGGTCCTTATTTATCAGCAGCGTTGGAGATAGTTAAATGGTACAAAGGTTACTCATTCAGGCCCATTACTTGACAAATTGTTCAGGAATAGCAAAGCTTGTAAATTAGGCAAATTTGCTCTCTCAAAGGCAGTCCAAAGAGCCAGAAACTCACCGATTCACAAATTACCAGATGTAGAAGTAGTCTTAGGCAAGTAGAGTACTGGTCCTAGAGTTCAGTTGAAATAATTGGAACTACGGTCGTGAATTACTGGAAAACACTTTGTTCTTTATGTAGGGGAGAGTTGACATTGGATGGGCTAATGGATTGGGAGTGTTAGCAAACAGTGACTGGAAAATTGGTGAAAAAGCCATCAGAAGCTCATTTGTATAAAGACTGAGAAGCTTCTTAGGAAACTCATGCTAGGGGCAGAAGTCAGGTACCATGAACCTGAACTACTAAAACAGCCATAAGATAAAGAAGGATGAGGTGATTTTGAGACAGCATTAGTACTTGTCACCCAGCCTCATCCCGGCCCACCCCAGAAGAGGGAAAAAAAGAACTACCATGTATGAAATATAAGGGAAATTGATTGTTGGGACCTTTACAACAAAGTGTAACACTTTGTAGTCTACACCGATTCACATATACTCATATATATACTTGCCACACACACAGTACCAGGCAGATTTGACAACATAATGGCTCCAAGCATCAGGGCTGCACTTTCTAAGAAGTAGAGAGCATGGAGTACAAATGAGGGTGTCCTGTGTGCCACACAGAGGCAGCTCACTTCACTGCAAGGTTTCCCATGCTACGTGTGGCAGGAGCACTATGAAGAGTCGACTTGTTTGTGAGCATAAAGGCAAGGGCCCTGGGGGACTCCCAGAGAAATGAACTCAGGAGGGAAGTGGATAAGAACAAAGAAAATCTGAGTCATTTCTACAGCTGCTAAATAATGTGGAAATTTGGGTTAGATAAAGAGTGGCTTTCCCTCCTCTCAAACTCGGGCCTTTCATAGAAATGTTTCTCTTTGTAAAGATCTGCAAAATTTATTATTGTTAACATCATTTGAACACATGTGCATCTTCTATCAAATGTGAATATGTATAGGAGTGTAAGCCAAATCTGGGACCACAAAACAGCATAGCAATTCTACCCTTCAATTATTTTAATTAAGAAGATAGTAATAACTCTTTCAAGTATGTGCAAAAAAGTTTAAAACCCAATAGTGCATAAAAGTTTAAAACCCAATATTTAACATCAAGTCAACCTGAGTCTTTTTGGACTAATAGGAGACTGCAGTTAAGTGGTGGAGTTGACTTTAGTGATTTTTTTTTTTATTGGCATGTACTTCTCACACCTAACAACCTTCCAATTTCATTTTGAGAAGTAACCTCCCCGGTGATGAGGTGTCTTGGTGGCACACTGCATTAAGCTTCTCAGTCCTCCCCTGTGAAATCTGAAATAAAGCTTTTAAGAAACAAATTTTTCTTCTCACCATTCCAGGAGTGCCAAGGGAGGAACACATGAGCTCTTTCTCTGCTCAGATTTTGAATCCTGAGTAAAGTGCCATAAGGACAGAAAAAAATAAATATGATTTT
>NW_011889015.1:1773294-1780266 GCF_000151845.1 Pteropus vampyrus
GAAGTAGTCTTAGGCAAGTAGAGTACTGGTCCTAGAGTTCAGTTGAAATAATTGGAACTACGGTCGTGAATTACTGGAAAACACTTTGTTCTTTATGTAGGGGAGAGTTGACATTGGATGGGCTAATGGATTGGGAGTGTTAGCAAACAGTGACTGGAAAATTGGTGAAAAAGCCATCAGAAGCTCATTTGTATAAAGACTGAGAAGCTTCTTAGGAAACTCATGCTAGGGGCAGAAGTCAGGTACCATGAACCTGAACTACTAAAACAGCCATAAGATAAAGAAGGATGAGGTGATTTTGAGACAGCATTAGTACTTGTCACCCAGCCTCATCCCGGCCCACCCCAGAAGAGGGAAAAAAAGAACTACCATGTATGAAATATAAGGGAAATTGATTGTTGGGACCTTTACAACAAAGTGTAACACTTTGTAGTCTACACCGATTCACATATACTCATATATATACTTGCCACACACACAGTACCAGGCAGATTTGACAACATAATGGCTCCAAGCATCAGGGCTGCACTTTCTAAGAAGTAGAGAGCATGGAGTACAAATGAGGGTGTCCTGTGTGCCACACAGAGGCAGCTCACTTCACTGCAAGGTTTCCCATGCTACGTGTGGCAGGAGCACTATGAAGAGTCGACTTGTTTGTGAGCATAAAGGCAAGGGCCCTGGGGGACTCCCAGAGAAATGAACTCAGGAGGGAAGTGGATAAGAACAAAGAAAATCTGAGTCATTTCTACAGCTGCTAAATAATGTGGAAATTTGGGTTAGATAAAGAGTGGCTTTCCCTCCTCTCAAACTCGGGCCTTTCATAGAAATGTTTCTCTTTGTAAAGATCTGCAAAATTTATTATTGTTAACATCATTTGAACACATGTGCATCTTCTATCAAATGTGAATATGTATAGGAGTGTAAGCCAAATCTGGGACCACAAAACAGCATAGCAATTCTACCCTTCAATTATTTTAATTAAGAAGATAGTAATAACTCTTTCAAGTATGTGCAAAAAAGTTTAAAACCCAATAGTGCATAAAAGTTTAAAACCCAATATTTAACATCAAGTCAACCTGAGTCTTTTTGGACTAATAGGAGACTGCAGTTAAGTGGTGGAGTTGACTTTAGTGATTTTTTTTTTTTTATTGGCATGTACTTCTCACACCTAACAACCTTCCAATTTCATTTTGAGAAGTAACCTCCCCGGTGATGAGGTGTCTTGGTGGCACACTGCATTAAGCTTCTCAGTCCTCCCCTGTGAAATCTGAAATAAAGCTTTTAAGAAACAAATTTTTCTTCTCACCATTCCAGGAGTGCCAAGGGAGGAACACATGAGCTCTTTCTCTGCTCAGATTTTGAATCCTGAGTAAAGTGCCATAAGGACAGAAAAAAATAAATATGATTTTGCTTATATATTCCATCAACGGCACATGAATGAGACTTTTAAGCTCTTCCTGCCTCAAAATATCCTGGATATACTTGGTTTCTGCACTCTCCAAGCTACTTTCTTCAGCTCTCTGTTCAATCTTGTGGATTTTCTTTTTGCTAAAGTTAGTTTCAGTGGCTTGTAACCAAATATCTTGATACAGATACTGGTGCCAGAAATGGTGTGAAAAAATACACTGTTGCAGTTCATATGCTTGCATTCCCCCAACTTTATACTTTGAAACCCTAAGCCCTAAGGTAATGGAATTAGAAAATGGCCTTTGGGAGGTGACGAGTTCATGTGGGTAAAGCCCTTGTAAGTGGGATTCATGTCTTATAAGAGAGGCCCAATGGAACTCCTTAGCCCTTCCACCATGTGAAGAATTTATTCCCAAATACTGAGAAGTCAGCAGCAGTCTGCTCCTGGAAGACAGCCTTTACCAGAACCTGACTGTGTTACCCACCGGTCTTGGACTCCCAGTTTCCATCTGTGAGAAAGAAATATCTGTTGTTTATAAACTCCAAGTTTGTGGTATTTTGTCACAGCAGCCTAAACAGACAAAGACATAGACCATCAGGGAGACATGGGGTATTTGAAAATGACTAAGTTGCTGAGGTAGAATTAAAAGCAGCAAAACTCCCATTCATATCCTTGTAATGAAATCTAGAAACTCACAGTACCAGGTGAAGTGGCAAAACAGCTAATTAAGTGCTTACCTGTGGCCACTCAGAACCAAATGCCCACTGAGAACAAAACTCTGGAGAACCAGGTAACGATTGCTATGAAACAATATAAATAGCATAAGAAATCTCTCTGTGATTGTTTTCACAGCACTTATTATCTAAAATGTTCTTTTTACTTGTTAAAATTGCTATTTTTGGTTTTTCTCCTCTAGAATGTAAACTCCATGAAGGGAGAGACTTGGTCCATTTTGTTCACCAATCTCTAGATCTCCTGGTATATAGTAGGTATGATAAGAAGATATGTGATAGGAATAAATTAATTCTGGAACAATGAAATAGTATGTATGCTATTAACAGTGTGCTCAATATTAAGCCATTGTTTCTCAGCTATAAACTGGCCTCTTGTTTTTGGATCTGGAACTCCACAAGCCAGGTTTCTCTTTTGCCAGCTGAGTTTTTGTTAGGCTTTTCTGATAGGGAGAACTAGAAGGGACTGGAAAGCTGAAAGAAGGAAAAGAAACGTTTCTCTTATTTTTTTTTCCTGTCTCTGTCAGCATTGCACACCAATATCACTGACAGTTCTTCTAGTAACAGCAGTGTGTACTAGTTTGCCAATTTTCTATTCTTTATGACCTCCCGGCATTTTCCCTCAGAGATACCAGCACCAGTTGATGAGGGCCTCTTCCTCAGAGGTCAAAGTCCTAGCATCACAGGAGGGAACTTCAGCCCTTTCTTTGCACAATTCTGACATGCATGAATCATTTTTTGATTTAATATTTTAAATTAAATTTATTGGGGTGGCATTGGTTAATAAAATTACGTAGGTTTCAAGTGTACAATTCAATAATACATCACATTTATATTGCGTTGTGTGTTCACCACCCAAAGTCAAATCTTCTATAATCTTATATTTGACCCCATTTACACTTACTTCCCTCTTCTCCCCTTTCCCTCTGGTAACCACTAAACTGTTGTCTATGTCTATGAGTTTTTGTTTGTTTGTTTGTCTTGTTCATTTGTTGCTTTTAGTTTTATATACCATATATGAGTGAAATCATATGGTTCTTAACTTTTTCTGTCTGACTTATTTCACTTATAATGGTATTCTCAAGATCCATCCATGTTGTTGCAAATGGCAGTAATATTCCATTGTGTATACGTACCATATCTTTATCCATTCTTTATCCATCTTCTTTATCCATTTCAGTTGTTTCCACGTCTTGGACACCATCAATAATGTAATAAACATCAGGGTTAAAATGGCCATATTACCCAAAGCAATATACAGATTTAATGCAATGTTCATCAACATCCCAAAAAAGAAATAGAACAAAAAAATCAGCAGGTTTCTATGGAATCACAAAAGATCCCAATTAGCCAAAGCAATCCTGAGGAAAAAGAACAAGTCCCGAGGTATCACATTGCTTGACTTCAAATTATACTACAAAGCGACAATAATCAAAACAGCATGGTATTGGCAGAAAAACAGGCACACAGACCAATGGAACAGAATTGAGAGCCCAGAAATAAATCTACATATATATAGGCAGATAATTTTTGACAAAAAAGCCAAAAACATATAATGGAGTAAAGAAAGCATCTTCAATAAATGGTGCTAGGAAAATTGGAAAGCCATATGTAAAAGAATGAAACTAGATTGCTATTTGTCACCTTATACCAAAATTAACTCAAAGTGTATCAAAGACCTACATATAAGATGAAACAATAAGTTGCATAGAAGAAAACAAAGGTAATAAACTCATGCACCTTGGTTTTAGAGAGGATTTTATGAATTTGACCTCAAAAGCAAGGGAAGTTAACGCAAAAATAAATGAATGAGACTATATCAAACTCAAAAGCTTCTGCCCATAGAAGAAATCATCAACAAAAAAAAGGAGGCATGAATCTTAGTTAAAACAGCAAATATAGATACGATAAACAGAGAACTGACTTAAGCCAACACGATAGAGTCTAGGCCTCTCATGCAATTCTCAGACAGAGCCAAGTCATAGCCCCTGAGCAACTCGAATAAAAGGGGTAATGCATACATTTTAGGAAGGAATACATTATGGAACTAATTAGATAGTTTGAGGTTTGATCCCCCTGGATTTTTCAACTAGCTTGCTTTTCAGCTAGTTCACCCACAAAATGGTTCTTCTCTTATTTGTCTACTTTGTCCTTTACTGACCCCTTCTCTTGTGCCTGCCATTTCCAAACAAACCAGATTCTTGGGGATTCCGACAACTCTTATTGTCAGCTGGTCAACATTGCAGATTTTCTACGATCTTGACAAACTTCAGGCTCTTTGTCCAGGCTGGGAGGAACTCAGCTATATGTTATTATTATTATTTTTTTTTAATTTGCAAACATAAGGTATTTTTATCTTATTTTTCTTAAAGAGGCCGTTCTCCAGATTGAATAAGCTTCAGGCCCCATCAAACATGTATCTATCTCTAAAGATGAAGATGAAAAATGGAGGTTTAAAATAACCCCAAATAACAGTAGGCTCAATGAAACCGTGAACATGATTATTTAACGATTAGTTCCTAGCTGTTGCCAAACATTCCTGTTCGCCCAAGACAGTGGTTCACACTTATTGCCCCAGTGTGCTCTTAGATTCAGAATTTGTCCTGAACTTTTCATTTTTAATAAAGTATGGAACATATTATTAATATTTGCAGTAGAATAAATCAGGAAGTGTTTAGTAGATCTGCGTCATCTAGCAGTATGTGAAACATGTTGTGCAGTAAATTGAGTCTGTACTCTAATGCATGATTAAATCTGCCAGATGACCAGAAACACGTGCGTCCTTTCCTCCAGCGTATTTTCAGAGATGATGCATCTAACACCTCCTTTTCAAGAAGAGCATGAAGGCATTCGCTGATAAAACATGTTTGCCTAGCCATGAGAGGCTAGGAACACAAAACACCCTCAAGCCTCCAGTGAGAGTGGATGAAACAGGCAATGATGCTGCTACTAACAGCCACTGGCATTCAGAAACAGGCAATGATGCTGCTACTAACAGCCATCTGGTCAGTGAACCATGGCCCATACTGGAACCTGCAAGATGCACAAAACGACCAAGTTGCACTTGGTGAAGTCAGAGTAGTAACATGCAAAATTTTTGTTATGAATTTGGTGTTGAAAACAAATGAAACTAAACTGAGTTGTTCTATGATGCTGTATCACCTAAAATTTGGCAAAATAGTAACAACATAAAAAAAATCATAAAAATTATAAAGTGTTAGTCATAAATAGGGACAACACTGATGAGTTTTAACTTGTAAAATATTAATTTAAAATGGTACCTTGGTATGGTTGAAAATATTTAGGCAGAAATAATTACATATCAAATTGATAAAATCCTCCAAAATAATTATTATTCTACTTAATTTGTTTTTAGATTAATATAATTAACATAAGAATGTTGTACTATATAGAGAGATGTTGTTTTTCACTTTTACAAATAATTATATTTTTGAGAAAGTTTTCTGAAAAGAACTATAAGTCCAGAAATATAAGTGAATACTTTAAAAAGTAAGTAATTGTAATTTTTTTTTATTTCTTGGTGCCCTTTTTCTCTGTCAAAAATATGCAGTTTGTATTTTGATCATATGGTTGGCTAGAACCAGACTTCCTGTGCAAGAAGCAAGAGCACCTCAGCAGACTCCTGACCTACAGAAGCGTAAGCTATTCTGGTAGGAAGGTATCAAGTCTAGGCCCTAGAATTCCCTCTCCTAATCAAAAATTTAAATCAAAAGGTGCTATATTCTTTGTTGAGTCACAGGAATCAATGCCACTATTAAGACTTGAAACATTCAGGGCTGTTGATTCTTAGAATATCTCAATTTATTTCTCTAGTTTGTCCAGTGCAGAAAAAGAACAATTCTTGGAAAACATCAGGTAGTTATTGTAAATTGAACCAGGTGTGGTGTTTCTAATCACAGCTGCTGTTCCAGTCGTGGTCTCTCTCCTGTCGTATGCCCACAACCTCCCCCAACTCTCAGCATATGGCAAACTACTGTTAGCATAGTGAATATTTTGTTTATTAGGCCCAATTTAAAGAAGTCATCATACCTCCAAAGTAATTTGTTAGACTTTGTATTCTAACATAACCTTTGTTACACAGCATTTTCAACACTCACTTGTATCATGAACTAAGAAAAACATTAGAGATATTATCTTAGTATGCCTATAATATTAGATACATTTATGATTTATTTGACAGCCACCCATCCTAATATTTTCTCATAGTACTAATTTGAATCCTTCAACATTTAACATGTTTAAAACATGTTTTATGCTACTTTTAGCTAAATAGATTTTCTGGATGTTAGCAGACTGAAGACCCTCTGATTACAATTATCGTCATTACAATTGCCATATCTTCCAAGTTTTCATCTTGTTTTTTTTTTTTCCAATGAAACAATGTGTGACAAGCATTTCCTTAATGTTTTTAATTAGATTCGACACAAAAGTAGGAATAGCTGATCTAGAGATTTATCTTGTGAGACTGATTTATGCTTTCATGAAATCATAGTGTGCTAGATGAAGACGGGTGTCTTAACTCAACAGGAATGATAGTGGTATTTGTCTTTTCAAGTGGCATCATTTACAAGGAAAAAGGAAGGCAGCCTTCCAAAGCATAGTGGCTGCCAGTAACCCGAAGTGCACTTCTGAGGCGTAGCTTCCTGCTGAGTATTTGCCGATAAACTTGGAACTGATGTACTGCATGCATCAATTCAAATTTAGCTGCTTCAAAGATGAGAACATTTTAAAATAATAGCGTTCAGAAAGTAAAAAGGACCAAAAAAGATGAGGAGGGTAGGGGACATAGAGTAAAAGGGGAGAAATTTCAGA
>NW_011889015.1:1781556-1784435 GCF_000151845.1 Pteropus vampyrus
TAATTATTATTCTACTTAATTTGTTTTTAGATTAATATAATTAACATAAGAATGTTGTACTATATAGAGAGATGTTGTTTTTCACTTTTACAAATAATTATATTTTTGAGAAAGTTTTCTGAAAAGAACCATAAGTCCAGAAATATAAGTGAATACTTTAAAAAGTAAGTAATTGTAATTTTTTTTTATTTCTTGGTGCCCTTTTTCTCTGTCAAAAATATGCAGTTTGTATTTTGATCATATGGTTGGCTAGAACCAGACTTCCTGTGCAAGAAGCAAGAGCACCTCAGCAGACTCCTGACCTACAGAAGCATAAGCTATTCTGGTAGGAAGGTATCAAGTCTAGGCCCTAGAATTCCCTCTCCTAATCAAAAATTTAAATCAAAAGGTGCTATATTCTTTGTTGAGTCACAGGAATCAATGCCACTATTAAGACTTGAAACATTCAGGGCTGTTGATTCTTAGAATATCTCAATTTATTTCTCTAGTTTGTCCAGTGCAGAAAAAGAACAATTCTTGGAAAACATCAGGTAGTTATTGTAAATTGAACCAGGTGTGGTGTTTCTAATCACAGCTGCTGTTCCAGTCGTGGTCTCTCTCCTGTCGTATGCCCACAACCTCCCCCAACTCTCAGCATATGGCAAACTACTGTTAGCATAGTGAATATTTTGTTTATTAGGCCCAATTTAAAGAAGTCATCATACCTCCAAAGTAATTTGTTAGACTTTGTATTCTAACATAACCTTTGTTACACAGCATTTTCAACACTCACTTGTATCATGAACTAAGAAAAACATTAGAGATATTATCTTAGTATGCCTATAATATTAGATACATTTATGATTTATTTGACAGCCACCCATCCTAATATTTTCTCATAGTACTAATTTGAATCCTTCAACATTTAACATGTTTAAAACATGTTTTATGCTACTTTTAGCTAAATAGATTTTCTGGATGTTAGCAGACTGAAGACCCTCTGATTACAATTATCGTCATTACAATTGCCATATCTTCCAAGTTTTCATCTTGTTTTTTTTTTTTCCAATGAAACAATGTGTGACAAGCATTTCCTTAATGTTTTTAATTAGATTCGACACAAAAGTAGGAATAGCTGATCTAGAGATTTATCTTGTGAGACTGATTTATGCTTTCATGAAATCATAGTGTGCTAGATGAAGACGGGTGTCTTAACTCAACAGGAATGATAGTGGTATTTGTCTTTTCAAGTGGCATCATTTACAAGGAAAAAGGAAGGCAGCCTTCCAAAGCATAGTGGCTGCCAGTAACCCGAAGTGCACTTCTGAGGCGTAGCTTCCTGCTGAGTATTTGCCGATAAACTTGGAACTGATGTACTGCATGCATCAATTCAAATTTAGCTGCTTCAAAGATGAGAACATTTTAAAATAATAGCGTTCAGAAAGTAAAAAGGACCAAAAAAGATGAGGAGGGTAGGGGACATAGAGTAAAAGGGGAGAAATTTCAGAGGATGAGTAGGATAGATGATTTTTTTTCCTCTATCAAGACACTCTTGGTTTTCTCATTTCACCATTCTACCGCATCACCAAAACATAGTCTTTAGACAGCATGAGAATTAGTAGTTAGCAATATAACAAGAAATTCTAAAAATTGAATTTTTCCAAGCCCTGTATTTGTATGAAGTAGAAAGCTATTAATAATAAATACTGATTGTCCCATGAGATTTTCAATATTCATTAAATACTAGCAATGTTCTAGGTCAGCAGTGGCAGATATTTAGAAAAAAACACTGTTTTCACCCATGTCTTTGGACATTACTAATGGATCGGGCATTATGCTTCACTGAACTCAGATGAGACTTTGAATGCTTATTTTTTTAAATAACACATTAAGAAGATACCACCTGGTAATAGATACCAAATAATATAATACTTATTTGTCTTTTATTTTTTCACATGAAATAGTGAATGCAGAATGAAAGTATCTCTTTTTACCTACACTCTTGTCTTCTGACCATATTCAATAAGTTTGTTATGAATGCATAGAGGAAATAATGAGGTACACATAAAAAGGAAAGTAGATTTTTAACAAAGCTCATTGAACACTCATAATATTGAGTTCATTTCTGTTCTTTAGAAATCAAGCTACTTTATGGTATATATGGTATAGATTTACTATAGGACACTACTCCTACATCATAGAAAACTAACCATTTCCATTTCTCACCTCCTATTAATTAAAAAAAAATAATGTTTTAGATGATTTGAGCTTCCTATAACAATAGCAAAGGAATTAGGTCATTTCAAATCAGAATTCTACATTATGAAATTTTATGAAATTTTATGAAATTTTATGAAATTTTATTCTACATTTATGAAATTTTCTCCAGAGCTTCCTTCTACTGCAGGAGTCTGCCTTTGCCATGGTATCTGCTGTTTCTGGCACTTCTTGAATTGATATCTCTAAAATTACAAAGCATTCTATTCATTCCCTTTGTATTTAATAAATTACAGACCTGCGATAACTAGAGGTTCCAAAGAATGAAAATGCTGGGGAAAGATGAGAAACAACAACAATCTATTTTTCTCATTCCTGGCAAGTACAGTCTAGAAAATGGAAATCTCGTGCAAAATGTAAAAATTAATTTTAACACATTATGCACATTATGTATACAAACTTGACTGACTTATTAAAGGTAGCTAATCTTTTTAATTGTGTGTTGACAAGGGAACATGTTTAATAAATTATAAGCCACGAGAAGATACTGCTTCAGGCCATTTAGCCACTTCCCAAAGAAACAAAATTCAGATATTTAATTATTTCTTACATTTACAATATTTCTAATGTAGGATTATCTGTTGATCCAAATTGATATTCTGTGGCACATTTCTCTCATTTAC
>NW_011889015.1:1784485-1793525 GCF_000151845.1 Pteropus vampyrus
CTATTAATTAAAAAAAAATAATGTTTTAGATGATTTGAGCTTCCTATAACAATAGCAAAGGAATTAGGTCATTTCAAATCAGAATTCTACATTATGAAATTTTATGAAATTTTATGAAATTTTATGAAATTTTATTCTACATTTATGAAATTTTCTCCAGAGCTTCCTTCTACTGCAGGAGTCTGCCTTTGCCATGGTATCTGCTGTTTCTGGCACTTCTTGAATTGATATCTCTAAAATTACAAAGCATTCTATTCATTCCCTTTGTATTTAATAAATTACAGACCTGCGATAACTAGAGGTTCCAAAGAATGAAAATGCTGGGGAAAGATGAGAAACAACAACAATCTATTTTTCTCATTCCTGGCAAGTACAGTCTAGAAAATGGAAATCTCGTGCAAAATGTAAAAATTAATTTTAACACATTATGCACATTATGTATACAAACTTGACTGACTTATTAAAGGTAGCTAATCTTTTTAATTGTGTGTTGACAAGGGAACATGTTTAATAAATTATAAGCCACGAGAAGATACTGCTTCAGGCCATTTAGCCACTTCCCAAAGAAACAAAATTCAGATATTTAATTATTTCTTACATTTACAATATTTCTAATGTAGGATTATCTGTTGATCCAAATTGATATTCTGTGGCACATTTCTCTCATTTACACCAAAGACCTTAGAGTAGTTATATTATTTCTGAGATTTTTTTTTGAATAACAGAAAAATCTATAATTTTAGAAATTATTTTTGGTTTTATTATATTTAAAAAAAAAACCTTGACATCACCTACCAAATTTATTCTGAAAGCCAACTGCACAGTGTGTAATTTAATTATTTTAATAAATGATCAATACAAAGAAAAATAAACTTCATCTGTACATTTTTGGAAATACTTGATCCCTAAGTCATGGCATATATTTCATTATGCATATTCAAATACTTGGAATTTTGCAGATATAAGCCATTGTGAAGAATATAAGATGGTACTGATGTAAAATCTGATAGCAAAATATAGTTGAAAACAAACTTTTACCCTGTTTCTTACTTTTAAGACTATTTTCATTTAAATGTCAGCAGTGTAATTGATTCATTCGTAGTAATACTAATTATAAAGCATTTTCCCCAGAAAATAATGAAATATACAGGAGCATTTCCCCATGGGGAGATGATCAACACTGAAATGTTGTAGACTGAGTCATCTCTGAAAGATAATGGCACTTAATTGACATATTTCGTAAGGTACATTTTTTTTTATCCCATGACCTATTAGATCATTCAAATGTTTGAATTCTGAGGTTGTTTTTGATGAAATTAAATGATTTCTTCACACAAAGTATTATCATAACACTACATATTCTTATTTTTTGTTCTTCCATTCTACTTTTCCTTTCTCTTTCTATTCTCCTTTTTTCTCTACACTCATCCTCAAATAATAGCTAAAAGGCAAAAACAACAACTATCATCATGGAATGCCTACCATATCCCAACCACTGAGCATGTATATGTTATCTTATTTACTATTCAATCATCTGATGTTAGAGACAAAGTTCAGAGTGTATCTAATTATCCCAAACCCCACAAAGTAGCAGATACAGGATTAAAACCTTTCGACTTCTCCAAGAACAGAGTTGGTTTGGAACAGGTGTCTATAGGTGTTTACTGACTTCAACCCAAGCTCATAATGTACTCAAATTCATATTTAGGAATGCTAACGTTCCAAAAGTTCATCAGTCAAGCCATTAGTTTAGAACTTAGGAAATAAAACAAGGTTATGCATGTTATGCCTAAAATAAATACGAAGTAGGTCAGCCTTTTAAACTTACAATGTAATGGAAGAATGGTGTCTGCAATGGCATCATTCCATTCTCCTAAATGATTTATCCACTATTTTTCTTCTGTGGAAAAGTGCTTTTTGAATTAAAAACAATTTTTTCCTTGCTTAATTTTAGGCTGTGAATAAATATGTTGATGCCAATGACTAAGAGGTATATATACTAATATGAAGTGATTTTTAAAATATTTGCACATGATAAATATTGTGGAAGCTCTTAGTCTTTACATTTTATTATAATGGAGGTTAATCTTGTGTATTGCTTTATTTCTCCCACTCATTTTCTGAAGCTTGGAATCCTTCTTAGTCACGCCACACATTAAGAACTCTGCTCTTTGTCTGCACTCCCACGGTGCATTCTTGCTTTTTCTCCTCCTTCCCAAAACACTCACCAAACAACTGCTTCCTTGTAGTATGTGTGTTGCTTCTAAGCCAAATTTAGTAGAATTTTGTAAATGCCGACCAAGCATGGGAGGGCTGGCAATCTAAACATGATGACCACATTCTTTGTTTCATACAGTGAGCCTTTCAGAACACAGTACAGAGAAATGAATTATTTTCTTTAAGATACTGTAGGAAACATATGTAAAGACAGTCCATTTGAAGTCAGATAACATGGATTAGATTTCCCTCCCCTCAGCTTACAACTCAGTGACTCTATTTGTAAAGTTGGGAAAATGATATTTTCCAGAATGGTGGTAATGATTAAATGAGAATATATTTAAAGCATATAAATATTATATGTGCTGACAAATAAGAGCTTCATTTTCCCTTTTCCACTTACCTTTCCTTCCTAATTGGATACACATATTTTTAACCTTCCTATTTTTCTAGACATTTACATATAATTATATATAATGATTCTTCAATAACCAGAATAAATAAGATGCTGGTATAAAATTTTTCATAGAAAATCTTGGATATGTTTTTATGCATGTGTATTGGCAAATACATTGTATATTTGGTGGTGAATGGAGTCAGAGGGATATTTTTATTGAAAAGTCAGGTATCAAGTAATTTCTTATGGACTAATAAGATAATAGCTTGAAGCATACCTCATAATATGGATATTCTGTGTTTGACTAAGGCAGGGCTTAATGTCACTTGTCAGTTTTCTTACTCCCATTTTCTTTTGCTTCTATATCTGTCTACTGTCCTTTGTCGAGTTTGTCTTTCTTTAGAAATGTCAAAAAAAAAAAAAATTACCTCTTACCTTTCTCTTCCCAAAACTCTTTTCCTTCTTCATTTTCTTTCTCATTTCCTGATGCAATGTTCCAGTTCAGCATGCAGACAAATTTATCAATAGCCTGAAGCCCCACAATATTTAACATATAATTAATGATTTTCCACCTTCTTGGGAAATGAGATTTAAAAATTGTTTCTGTTGACTATTGTACTGAAAATAGTCATGCTTAGCTCTCTGTGAAGTTTTACCCCAAAACAATTTTCACTGATGGCAACAAATAAATTCCACTGTTTGCAAAATCCCATGAGAATGCTCTCTGACCAAATTTTAAAAAAATAAAATAAAATTAGTACAGCCTATAGAAGGAAACCACCTCTGATTTTAGCAAATATTTATAATTATAATATCAGGTCATCTAAGCCAAAAATGTGAAATCAATCTCAACTGCTCTCTTTCCCTTATTCTCTTAGTAAAATTGATAGACAAGCCCTATTATTAATTCTACTTTTAAATTTACTCACTCAATAAATGTTTATTGTGCCAAATATTGCCACGAGCAAACAAATAAAAACTGGTACCATCACAGAGCTTGTATTCTAGTGTGTGTGTGTTGCTAGAGGGGTTAGGGGAACCATCAGGGAGCAAGACAATTAAATAAATAAGTAAAATATATAGCATGTCTGAATGCTATGAGAAAAAATTAATTTGGGGGAAAATGTATAGGGTATGCCAGAAGGAAAAGGAGTGTCTCATTGCTCAAAAAGCCATATGGGGATTAGAATCTGGAGATGAAGAATGACCTGGGAGTTCCTGGGTTTATTGTGTGACTGATGTAAATGGGGATAAAGGGTATAATGAGATTTTAACTGATGGTGTCAACACAAATAATGATGGTAAGGCTGGGAGTGCTGGGGAGAAGAAAGGGGAGGGAGAGTTTCTTGCCAGGAGCAAGAGAAAGTCTAAGGCCTCTAACTCGTTCTTGCCAGTATGATACGGAGGCAAGGGAAGGGTGTCAATGAGAGCCTGCGGAACTCCTTTCTGGATGTCTATCAATAAAACATCTTCCTCAAAACTGTCTCCTCCTCTCCATCTCTCCTTGGTTCTGTCCTGATTCAAACCCATAACAGCTGTGCCAGGATTTAGGCTTGCATCCTGGAGTTTGTTTCTCACATGATGAGAGGAAATTACCTAAAAAACATGTCAGGTCATGTTACTCTCCTGCTCCCAACCATTATTGGTCAAAAGTCACAAGCACATAACCTGTCCACTTATTCCTGGTCCATATTTCATGTTCAAATAAACAAAGCTGATCTTAGTTACTGGCCTGGAGCACTCTACTTTAATCCAACATGCCTTTTCTTGCCACTCACTCCATGAGAAAAATGCCCTTTCACCTTTCTAAACCTGACTAAATCTTTCTCATCTTTTAAGACAAAGTCAATTTCCTCACACCAGCGAGCTTTTCATGAAGCTGAGTTAAAGCACTGCTTCTCGGAGCTGCCATTTCTACTCAGGGCACACCTTTTATGTGGTATCTAAAGTATCATGGACTGTTAGATCCACAGGGACAGGGATCATGCATTATTTATCTAACACTCCTGGAGCACAGCAAGGCATCTGCTACTTAAACAAACAAATAAAAATCAATAAGCTACAATAAACTCCTGTTTGCTAATCCTGCTAAATCCTGCTTTCTGACCTGGAATGCAGTCTCTTTGGGTGGTCTGTGATATGGTGAGAATTATTTCAAAATATAAATCTTTATTATCTTATTTTCTCCAATTCTCCTGTAGTCCATCAGTACCATCTACATTGCTCCAAAGAGGAGTAGGATTATCACAAATGAATGAAAAAATAAATAAAACAAGAAAGGACTCATGTTCAGTTTTTTAACTTCCAACCTGGGCATTGAAGAATCAAACAAAACATCCAAAAAAAGTTAGGCACAGACTTGGGGCCACACTGACAGAATATAAAAGCAAATTAAGGACAAATATCTCCTTCCCCTTTCTCCTGCCACCCAAAGGAATATCAGCCTAGGTTGTAGGCAGAGATTCCGGATGATGGCTATCTTAGGGAAGAATGAGAGTTGGAGAAGAGGGTTCTAATAGGTGGGGATTCAGTAAAAAGAATTAAGGCCAGCTTTTGGGGACTGCCAAGCAGTTTAAGAAGTCAGTATATGAGACAAAAAAGCAGTGCTACAGACTAACCTTAGCCCGTGATGGAAAGCCATAGCATACCCAGGCTGAGAGGCCATGCTGGCTCCTCACTGTGTGGGCCATGGACAACTTCATGTACATCAGCCTTTGTGTGGTCCAAAAATAGGATGACTGCCTGTTCTTGAGATCATGTGACAGACTTGGCTTGCATGACCACCTTCATCCCACTGTAATTTATCTCACCACCCCCAGTTCTTCCGAGGTAATCACAAGCTCACCTTTTGGAAATAGAAGGTAAGTGTCTTTGACACTCATAACATCAGAGGCACCGTTGAAAGGTGAAGTCCACTACCAGACTGAGGATATCTCTGTAGCTCTTATATGTTGCCTTAGCAACTTAGCTCTCAGTTTGGGGATAGCTTGATGGTCCTTCTTAAAAATTACCCACATGTGGAGACTTTGTACTGACACTAAAAGTGAAAATAACTCAGAATTAGAATTTTAGTTAAGAATAAAGCCTTACTTTGATTTTTAATACTACCTTTTAAATTTATATTATAGTAAATTTCAAACATATTCAAAGGTATAAAAAATTGTGTAATATATCACCATGTAATCAGTATCACCCAGCTTCAACAATTATTAATTTATGGGCAATTGTATTTTATTCATACTTTAATTCATTCCCCTAACCAAGATTATTTGAATAAAATTCCAGAGATCAAATATTATCATTCATAAATGTTTCACTACATATCTTGAAAAGATTCTTTTTATTAAACATAATTACAATACTTCTTTCTCACCAAAAATTTTTAACACTGACTTTTTAATACCCCAAAATATTCAGTCAGAATTCAAATTTCCTCAATTGTCCCTTAATACTATTTGAATCATGATTGAAATAAGGTTGATATGTTTTAAGTAGTTGATATGTGTTTTGAGACTCTTAATGTATATAGTTCCTCTCTCTCCTTCTTTCTCTCACTCACAATTTATCTCTTTATGATACTTTATAGAGAGTTATTATATAGTTACCTATAGTCTGAATTTTGCTGATTACATATCCATATGTCATTTATTGTGTTTCTCTATCCCCTGTGTTTCCTGTAAATTTTTAGCTAGATATGAGAGCTTGTTCAGAAAACTGACTTATATTCAGTTTTCTGGAAAGGCTAATTCATAGATTGTTGTTTGCTTCCATCAGGAGTCCATAATATCTGGCTGTTTCTTTTTTTCTTTTTCTTTTCTTTTTCTTTCCTTTTTTTTTTTTTTTTGAGATTGTTAGCAACCATTGATGACCACTGCCTTGATCCACTGAAAATTATATTCTAATTTTATAACTTCTTATTTTATTAACAGGCTGAAGGATTTTAGAATTAATAAACTTTTCCTCGACAACTATTGTTATACCTAAGGGTAGTCCTAAGGGAAGGAGAGAATAAGTCATTATTTTCTCTTTATTTAACTGACATCAAGTAATAAATTGGTTCACTAGTATCCTCTAAAAATGAAAAATGAGGGGCTTATGAGTTCATAGATTTAAAAGTATTTGATGTATCTCAATCCATTGCAGATAGTATTATTATTTGTTGTTCTAGTTGTTTCACCACAGGCCAGTAAATGCTTTTTCAGAATGGCTCTGAAGTCTTTTTGTCATGCCTCCAACAGTCTTTGATAGTTTGCTTGCTTACTTTCTGGATGTTTCAGGTTAAACTTGTATACCTCTTACACCCTGAATCCAAAAAAAAAATTTTTTTTTTTTTTAATGAAAGCTTATCTTAAAGAGAAAGTAGCCTCTTGTATGGGACTTTAATGTATACTGGAACTTCGACTAAAAATAAAAATAAGATAAAGGCATATAAATTGTCTGGCCCTAATTCTGCTCATTGCTAAAATAAACCATTACAGCTTTTTTTGTTACCAAAAACAAACAAACTTACCTTAGTTTTACAATTCTAAATGTACCAGAGAAAATCTTGACTCTTTGTTCTGATATAAGAATTTTATTTTTTGACCTACCACTAGCTCCCTCTGCAATCTTTGACAAATAAGATAACCACAGAGCAGGGCGGAAACCAGAATCTTGTACGTGGTTTTATAACTTTGCTTTTTAAAAGTAGAATCTATTTTTAAAGTAAATTTTATGTGGAGTCCTGATTTATAACTAGACAAAATTAAGATTGCTTTGATTATAGAAGGAAACTCAAAGACCCAGTGTCCCGAGGCAGCCCTGGTGTGTCTCTGTGAAATTTAGGGCTCCAGATGCCATGACTTGAGTATCATTGATCTGGGGCAACTTTTCTATTTTGTGGAGGAGAATGGGTTACGATAAGTTTGCTTAATTTTTTCTAGAGTAAAAGAACTCTGGATTCATGATATCTAGGGCTGTATCCTAGACCTTTTTTATAGCTAGCTCAGGTATTAGGTCACTTTACCCATGTATCTCACAGGCATCTTCTCCACCTTAGAAGTAAATACACAAACACTTCTTCACTTTAGAGACTTTTGAGATGCTACAATCAATTAATAAATGTAAGAAATATTTGAAAGATAAATACTATACAACACATCAATATCTCTTCTGCAGCTTCTATACAAGTCATAAAATGTCAAATTGCCCCAGTCTTAAAGAGGAGCTAAGGCTGTATACTTCATCACTATTAAGGAATCATTTATCAACCAGACAATGATAGCATTGAATTCATGATAATTAATCGGGATTTATGCCACATTATTATCTACAAAAACAGCTTACCATTGCCTTTTTAATGTAAACTAAAATACTCTCAATCTCTTGTAAAAAACTCAGCGTGACACTTGGGACATTGCCTTATAAATCATGTAATGCACATTAACAGACTTTGGTTAAGCGGTAAGTTAAATAACCTCTTTGGCTCAAATTCTTTTTTCCTTCCATTGTGTTGTGTTTATCCATCATAGATAACAGATCAATGGGAGGAAAAGCTTGTAAACAAATGACTCAGATATTTTATCTAAAGCTGAATCTCATAAGATGACTCTTTGATCATAACTAGGAAGTAATTCTCTCTGATAATTCTCTAACGTGCTCTCTCTTTCTTGCATGTGCGCCACAAATCCAAACACTGAAATAGGCAGTTTTATGGAAATTAAAACAATGTATGGCAACTCACTCACTTAGAATGACAAATATAAGGACAGGATTTATTTTAAAGCTACATTAAAGAAGTTTCCAAATAGTATATCCATAAATATAAAGTAATGTTAAAGTTTTTCCTGGTAATGTTCATCTTACCTAAGTGTACAATGAAATGTCAAAATTCCCTCCCAGTTGTTCTGACATTTTAAAATTAATCCTAATGTGACCTAGGCAACAAATGCTTGTCCCACATAAAATTACAGAAACAAATTTTTACTGTACACCTTGGCAAAGCATTCTTGCCCCTAAATAGATTTTCTGAGGATAGACTACAGTCACCTTAATAAGAATTGTCATTTAATAAATTTTACTCAGGGCATGGGGAAGAATTATGTGGCTTGGCAGAAGATATGGATTTTATAGTGGAAAAACCTAAAATTTTAAGGCCTAAAAATGATTACATCTACTATTTAAAAACAGTGCTAGAAAGGATACTTCAGCGTATAGTCTGTTGTATAGTTAACTCTAAAATACCAGGGCTATGACTAATTTTGTTTTAAGCCCATGATGTACCAAAATTATATTCCAATATGTTTATCTACACACTAGATAACAGGTTTATTTATTTATTTCGACCTACTAATAAAGTCTAATATGAACTTTATTACTTAATATGGACTAGCATTACTTAAAACAGCATTAAGTAAAATAGAAGGGATTCTGAAAGAGGAAAAAAAA
>NW_011889015.1:1793575-1802774 GCF_000151845.1 Pteropus vampyrus
ACACTTCTTCACTTTAGAGACTTTTGAGATGCTACAATCAATTAATAAATGTAAGAAATATTTGAAAGATAAATACTATACAACACATCAATATCTCTTCTGCAGCTTCTATACAAGTCATAAAATGTCAAATTGCCCCAGTCTTAAAGAGGAGCTAAGGCTGTATACTTCATCACTATTAAGGAATCATTTATCAACCAGACAATGATAGCATTGAATTCATGATAATTAATCGGGATTTATGCCACATTATTATCTACAAAAACAGCTTACCATTGCCTTTTTAATGTAAACTAAAATACTCTCAATCTCTTGTAAAAAACTCAGCGTGACACTTGGGACATTGCCTTATAAATCATGTAATGCACATTAACAGACTTTGGTTAAGCGGTAAGTTAAATAACCTCTTTGGCTCAAATTCTTTTTTCCTTCCATTGTGTTGTGTTTATCCATCATAGATAACAGATCAATGGGAGGAAAAGCTTGTAAACAAATGACTCAGATATTTTATCTAAAGCTGAATCTCATAAGATGACTCTTTGATCATAACTAGGAAGTAATTCTCTCTGATAATTCTCTAACGTGCTCTCTCTTTCTTGCATGTGCGCCACAAATCCAAACACTGAAATAGGCAGTTTTATGGAAATTAAAACAATGTATGGCAACTCACTCACTTAGAATGACAAATATAAGGACAGGATTTATTTTAAAGCTACATTAAAGAAGTTTCCAAATAGTATATCCATAAATATAAAGTAATGTTAAAGTTTTTCCTGGTAATGTTCATCTTACCTAAGTGTACAATGAAATGTCAAAATTCCCTCCCAGTTGTTCTGACATTTTAAAATTAATCCTAATGTGACCTAGGCAACAAATGCTTGTCCCACATAAAATTACAGAAACAAATTTTTACTGTACACCTTGGCAAAGCATTCTTGCCCCTAAATAGATTTTCTGAGGATAGACTACAGTCACCTTAATAAGAATTGTCATTTAATAAATTTTACTCAGGGCATGGGGAAGAATTATGTGGCTTGGCAGAAGATATGGATTTTATAGTGGAAAAACCTAAAATTTTAAGGCCTAAAAATGATTACATCTACTATTTAAAAACAGTGCTAGAAAGGATACTTCAGCGTATAGTCTGTTGTATAGTTAACTCTAAAATACCAGGGCTATGACTAATTTTGTTTTAAGCCCATGATGTACCAAAATTATATTCCAATATGTTTATCTACACACTAGATAACAGGTTTATTTATTTATTTCGACCTACTAATAAAGTCTAATATGAACTTTATTACTTAATATGGACTAGCATTACTTAAAACAGCATTAAGTAAAATAGAAGGGATTCTGAAAGAGGAAAAAAAAAGAAAAGGAAATTAAGCGAATGTCTTAATGTGCTCAAAACTGTACTAGACAATTTATATCTTTAATACTATTCAATATTTGTAATAATTCTAAACGGTAAAATTATCATTCTTATTTTGTAGGAGAAAACAACCAAATTTCAGAAAGATAAGTAAGTTGTCCAATTTTACGCAATCAGGAATCAATCACAAATCTTTGATCCTAAATTCCATGTTCTTTTTCTCACACTGCCTTCAAGGAGAGAGATAAGAGAGTGAAAAGGGGATTAAAAGAAAGCAAAAATGAACTAAACTTCCTATGCAATTTTGCCTATGTTCTAACCATTTGCCTATGTTCTAATTATCTTTGCCTGTTCTAATCATTCATTATCTCATTCAATTAATAATTACTGAGCACCTGCTATACGTTGCCTATATCTCGAATCCAACCATTTCTAGGTCCTAAGAACTGAGAACTGAATAAAACTAGCAAAGTTCTGCTCTCTTAAATTCACATTTTCTAGTGGAGGGAAGCAGATAATGAACAAGTAAACAAATAAAATATATATGTTAGATGCTGATGAATAGATGATCAGAGTAGACTTCACTGACATAAGGTTAACTGAGCAAAATTGAGGAAGATTTTCAGAGAGAAGGTATAGACTACAGCAACTGCAGAGTTCCTGAAGCCAGAACACTTTTGATATGATTGAGAAATGCTAAACAGAGTGAACAAGAGAAAACGGAAGAATGGTAGCCATTGAGGTCAGAAAGATAGCTGTGATGTGGCTGCAGAGGGTGCAGGTAGAAAAGTCGAAGAGATAGGAGCCATAGTAAAGTCTTTACTTTTCACTCTGAGATGGAAAGCCACATTTTTTTAAAGCAAAAGAGTGGCATGATGTTTTTAAAAGACTGTCTCCTCCTGCTTCACTGAGACGTTGACTGATGGGTGGCAGGGACAGAAGCACGAAACCAGTTAGGAAGCTAAAAGCAAAACTCCAGGCATATAATGATAGCAGTTTTTACCAGAGTGATACTGGTAGAAATGACAGGATTCTAGATACTTGCTTTGAGTGTGGATTAAACAGAATTAGCAGATGTCGGATGTAAGAGAAAGAGAGGAGACGAGGCTGATCTCAAGGTTTCCCAACTGTACAACTGAAAGAATGAGGTGGTTGATTATTAAGATAATAAATTACAAGAAGAGAAGTTATGGGAGGGGGAATGAGGTATATGAGGCCAATGACAGGTAATTTTGTTGCTAATTACTTGTGACATGGCTTTATATTTCTTTAGAGAGAAAAGAAAACCCTCGCTGAATACTAAATAAATAAGTAAATCTACTTCACTGTATTTTCTTCCTATTCCATTTTTAGGCCTTTATTTGGTCCTTTCCATCTATCTTCTCTCTCTCTTTCTCTCTCTCTCTAAAACACTAAACCAAGTTTGAAATTTACTTTTAAGTCTGACATTAATCATTGAATTTATTTCTATTTCTCCCTCTCTCTGCTCTCCTTTCTTTCCCTCCTGTCTTCCTCCCTCTTTCCTTCTGTTCCTCCATACAACGTCTCTCCATTTTCAGACATTACCGTGGTCATGATTGTGGAGGCCAGAGGGTTACAATAGCCTTCAGGTATAATGTCGCTATTGGGGAAATATTCTGGGAACCTCCCCTCAATATCAGGAACATGAGTAGAGACATTTTCAGAAGCTTTCATTCATCATTTGTTATCTTTTTTAAATTCAGTCAATTTTCTTGCTTTTGTTAAATAGATAGTAAGAATTTCAAAGACAAAGATCTTTCTACACCTGTTTTCATATATACCACCTCATTTGTTTAGAATACCAAGTTGCCCAAATTATAAAGCTAATTAGGTGGAAGCTATTTCCAGAAAGAAACAATGGGATGCAAATTCAGTTCTGAATTTGTTTTACTTGTCTTACTCCTAATTATTAACGATGAACATTAATGTATTCTATTTTCAGTATGAAAATTATAGCTAAAGGATATTTTTCCAATATACATTTTCATATTTTTTTACTTTTTAAGTCCTTTTTGGAAACTGTTAATTTGCTTTGTTACATTGCTACACTTATACTGCTCCCTAAATTTAAAAATGTAAAAAAAGTAAACATAGCTAAAAATAATGGATCTCATGAAAACATATAAAAGTAGAACCTTTGAAAGTCTTTTTTTAATTATTATTTTAGAGTCAGAATAGAGCTCTCATTTGGGCTGATTTGATTACCCAAGGTCAGAAGCAATGTTGGCTCCCTTCCGAGCTGTCCACCCCTACCCTTGGAGCCCTTTGGGTATCCCGTAGGTCAGGGTTTATGACTCCCAATGAGTAATGCGGTGGTACTCAAGCTGATGCAGATGGGATGGGAAAAGCAAAAATTCACGCCTCTCTAATTACATGTATTAGCCTTCTATCATTAGGATGTATTCTAATATTTGAGGATGGGGGGAGCGAGCTGAATAATCACCCAGAAAATACAAATCTGCAGGAGCTGCCATAGCTATCCCAGATGCTGGCTGCCAGACGGTCTTTGCACTATTCTGATATAGTTTTGACAGCCTGCCTACCTCCGGTGGATGTCAAAGCCAAGGTCAAGGCCAAGGGACATGAACAAGCTGTCAACCTAGCATAAGAAAACAGGTAAGCGCATTATTAATACCATAGGGAAGTCTCCATAACTGGCAGAAATGTTGGGCAGAAGCTATAGGTCATTACATTAGTGGAAATCTATGAGATCACTCACTCTTCAATGGTCCCACAGGAAAGCAGAAAAATCAGTACTTGATGAAAGGTCAGCATTTTATGGACTGACTTCCTTTAACCTATACCTTTCAAATGCCTTTCTTTTTTTAGACTTTACAACCTCTTTATTTTTAAGATCAGCTGTTTATTAGATATACCTGAATAATAATTAATCTGATGTCAGAATTATCTGATTAATAATTATGAATGAAGCAATTCTGAAACTATTTTAGATGTGTTATAGGATTGAGTACATATGTTAATATTGTTGGGAGCCAGGGTTCTCATTGTGGAAGAAAAGACACACCAGATATGAAATGGAGAAAGTGAGAAAAAAACCTCTGGCTATGGGTTAGAAGTTTAGGTTCCTGTGAAAGCTCCTGCTTTCTAAAATATGTGTGTGTGTATGATGCATGTGCATGTGCATGTGCACATGATGCATGTGTATGTCAGTATATGTAGCTATGAGAATGTTTATGTGTGTGTGTGTGTGCATGCATGCATGTGCATTTTTGCTCTGGCTGCTGAAAGGGCCTAAAAGTAAAGACATCACAATAAAAATAAGCATACAGTGACCAGAAATTACATCTTTAATATTACTTCCAATAAAATAATTCTGAGTTTCTTGGAGTCTAGGGCTGGAGCAAGATTGATAGAGGATGAGCCTGGAATATCTTGTTATACTAGAAAGTAAGAACATCTTCAAAAAAATTCTGTAGGCCTGTCACAAGGATATAGGAACCAGTTTAAATGGTCTCCCACTGGCAAAATATGGGTCACATTAAGCATCAAAATAATTAAGGATAATAATAAATTATAAATTTAAAGAAGGATAAATAAGCAAACAGATCAGTGGGAAGGTGAGGAGGAAGACCTCTTATTTATAGGAAAATAGCATAGAGTAGGAACTGCTCAGCTGTTATTTTCCAATCATCATAATAAAGACTGGTAGAGGTAAGAAGCATCAATGGATGCTAAATCCAGAGGGAAATTTTGATGACAAGTAGCATATTCGCATGATCTTAATGTGGCTCCCTACAGAGTACTTACTACTTTGAAGAAAGTGTAGTAACCATAGCGTAGAGAAATCAGACAACTCCTCCATCCAATCATCAAAACTGTTATCACTAATGAGGGACAGATACACCTGTGTGGCTCCACAGGTGATTCCCTGAGCAAGATACATCAGTTAGGTATCATTCTAGTCAAGAATGCACAATCTGAATCTAATCAGGAGGAGATACATCAGACAAATCCAAAAGGAAGAACAGTGCTAAAAAAAAAAATCTTCAAAAATTCTGATATTGAAAGACTGTAAAAATGTTTCAGATGAAAAGTTTAATCCATGAAACTAAATGCGAAAGCTGATGCTAGACTGGATTTTATAAGGAAGAAAACACAAATTTGTAATGAACACTTAGGACTTTTTAACAAAATTGGAATACTTGTGGTAGATAAAAGTATTCTAACATATTAGATATACTGAAATTGATAACTGTTGAGAATATCTACATTTTTAGTAAATACACACTGAAATATTTAAAGCTAAAGGACCATGTATACTATCAAATGATATAGAATATACATACATATACACACATATACACACAGAGGTATATATATATATATGCGTGTGTGTGTGTGTGTGTGTGTGTGTGTGTGTGTGTGTGGAGAGAAAGAGATGATGATGATGAGACAAAATGTTAAAAAGAGATAAATCTAAGGAAGAAAAGGAGATAAGTCTGAGTTAAGGGTATGTAGGTATTCTTTGTACTACTCTTATTTTTGCAACATTTCTATGAGTTTGAAATTTAATTTTAAGTTTGACATTAATCATTGAATTTATTTTTAATTTTAAACTTTTATTTTAATCAACCAATTAAGTAACTTTTAAATTCCGATCATATGTGTGGGTTTGTGTGTATACACACACACATAAAATATGCACATATATACATACACAGAAATTGTTCTTGGATCATTTATCTAAATTGTCAAAACCAGTATGACAACATGCTAAAGTTTTTAAAAATATCAAGTAAGAACCTGACAATTTGTGTTGACAATTTTATTGAGGAAGAATGTGTTTTTTATTTTTCAAGTAGAAAAGACACAGAATGATTATAAACCATAGGAAAATAATTAGAAAGTGATGAAAAATTTTAAAAATGGTGGAAAGTGAACAATATTCTACAGATAACTTTAAATGTAACTAATGTGTGGTAGACTGGCAAGTGGGTACACCTTACTGGGGAGCTTCATGAAGTTTAAATTATAAAGACATAATAAAAAACACAAATGGCTTATATTTAGATCTCCAAACTATTTCGAGTTCATTTTGGTGTATGGTGACAGACAACAGTCTAGTTTCATTTTTTTTGCATGTGGCTTTCCAATTTTTCCAGCATCATTTATTGAAGAGGTATTCTTTTCTTCACTATATGTTTTGGCTCTTTTGTCAAAAATTATTTGTCCATATATATAGGGGCTTATTTCTGTGCTCTCAATTCTTTTCCATTGGTCTGTGTGTCTGTTTTTCTGCCGATATCATCTGTTTTGATTATTGTCACTTTGTCGTAAAATTTAAAGTCAGACAGTATGATATTTCTGGCCTTGTTCTTTTTTCTCAGAATTGCTTTGGCTATTCAATCTTTTGCAATTCTATACAAATCTGCTGATTTTTTTGTTCTATTTCTTTTTTTAAAAATGCCATTGGGATGTTGATAGGGATTGCATTAAATCTGTATATTGCTTTGGGTAATATGGCCATTTTAACTATGTAGATTCTGCCAAGCCATAAACGTGAAATATCTTTCCATTTTTTTTGTTTCTTCAATTTCTATTAATAATGTCTTGTAGTTTTCAGTGTATAGATCTTTCACATCCTTTGTTAAGCTTACTCCTGGATATTTTATCTTTTTGTTTCATTTGCAAAAGAAATTGCTTTTTTCATTTCCTTTTCTGAAATTTCTTGTTAGTTTATAGAAACACAATAGATTTTTGTACATTGATTTTGTATTCTGTAACTTTATTGTATTTGTTTATTATTTCTCATAGTTTTTTGGTGGAGTCTTTAGGGTTTCTTTATAAAGAATCATGTCATCAGCAAAAATTGACGATTTGACTTCATTCCAAATTTGGATGCCTTTTATATCTCTTTCCTGATTGCTCTGTTAAGACTTCCAATACTATATTGAATAAGAGCAGTGAGAGTTGGCATCCTTCTCTTGTTCCTAATCTTAGTGGAAAAGCTTTCTAAAACAATAAATTGCATAGAAGAAAACATAGGTACTAAACTCATGAACCTTGGTTTTAGAGAGGATCTTATGAATTCAACCTCAAAGTCAAGGAAAGTAAAAGCAAAAATAAATGCATGGGACTATATCAAACTAAAAAGCCTCTATAGCAAAAGAAACCAACAACAAAACAAAGAGGCCACCTTCTGAATGGGAGAACATATCTGCAAACAACGCCTCCAGTAAGGGGTTAATCTCCAAAGTTTATAAAGAACTCATACAGCTCAATGACAACAACGAAAAAAAAAAAAAAAAACGATCCAATTAAAAAACGGGCAGAGGACCTGAATAGACACTACTCCCAACAAAATGGCCAACAGTCATATGAGAAAACGCTCAACTTCACTTGCTATTAGGGAAATGCAGATCAAAGCATTAGGGAAATGCAAATCAAATGCAAATCAAAGCACAATGAGACACCACCTCACACCTGTTAGAATGGCTATCATCAACAATACAAATAATAACAAGTGTTGGAGAAGTTGTGGGAAAAAAAGGTGGGAATGTAAATTGGTACAGCCACTATGAAAAACAGTGTGGAGGTTCCTTAAAGAATTAATAATAGAATTACCATATGACCCAGCAATCCCTCTTCTGGATATCTACATCAAAATTTTGAAAACATTTATCTGTAAAGATATATGCAACCTGATGTTCACTGCAGCATTATTCACAATGGCCAAGACATGGAAACAACTGAAGTGTCCTTCGATGGATGATTGGATAAAGAAGATGGGGTACATATATACAATGGAATATTAGCCATAAGAAAAGATGAAATACTGCCATTTGTGATAACATAACTGGATCTTGAGATAATCATACCAAGTGAAATAAGTCACACGGAAAAAGTTAAGAACCATATGATTTCATTTTATGTGGAATATAAAGCAACAAACAAACAAACAAAAACTCATAGACCCAGACAACAGTTTAGTGATTGCCAGATGGAAAGAGGGAGAAGTGGAGGTAGATAAGGATAAAAAGGGTCAAATATATGGTAATGGAAGATTTGAATTTGGGTGGTGAACACACAATGTGATATACAGATGATGTATTATTGAATTGTACATTTGAAACCTATGTAATTTTATTATCCAATGTCACCCAATAACTTAATCTTTTAAAAAGTGAGAGGAAAAAACCACAAGTGGCTTTCATACCTATAATAAAACAAAAATAACAGATGGCAAGCAATCAAAGAGTCTACTGGTATTTCTTAGATAATAAGAAAATAGTAACTTTCATCTTGTGTCAAATGGCATATGACATCAAATAATGTGATAACAATGACCCTTGAAGTGAATATAATGAAAACATGTGGTAAGGTGAAATCTGTTTCTTGTTTTGATGGATAAAAATTTACTTCATGTCCCAAGAGACTGATCATAATTCAGATGTTTAAAATAGGATCAAAGATCTTTGGGGGAAAAAAATTAGAACATTTTGCTCATCTCCTAAGAATTTTAGGTAAAACAAAGTATAGTAAGAAGAATATGGGTGATATTTATAATTAACCAGTTCTCAAAATTTATACACATAAGAATCTCTTAGACTTTGTAAAATAATGCAGATTTCATGGTATCACACTCAGAGATTTCTGATTCATTATTTCTAGTGCTGACTGTGGGTGGACAACATTTTGAGAAGCACTTCTATAAATTAAAATAAATGTGGCTCTCACATCATGATGCTGGACAAATTTCTTGAGTTTTTTTTAAGTTTTAATATCTGTCTTCTGTTTTACATCCCCACTCTTCATGGTTGTGCCAGTCTCAAAACCTGTGTG
>NW_011889015.1:1803740-1805753 GCF_000151845.1 Pteropus vampyrus
ACCAACTATATGAACACTAGGGAGAAGGGAAATTTGAATTCAGACTTTTACTTTTGTAAATGGTCTGCTCACTAACAAATTATACTGTCTTGTAATTATTTTGCTTCTCAATTTACCTTGTAACCATGGGGGACACTGAAAACAAATACTGGGAAATTAGAACTTGTATATGGTTCCTGGCATACATTTGTATATGGTTCCTAGCATACACTACTATGCCTAGCTAATTTCCTAAAGATTTTGATTCTCTTTCAGGATTCCTTGATCCAACAATTACAGCATAGCTCATGTAAGGCTCTGCTGCACTAGATCAGAACCTGGATGAAGACCAGTATCCCACCTAATTTGCATATGGACATTTAGTTGAAATGGTTGTATTAGCCTAGGAAAGCCTCATTGTAGTTCCAGTCTTATGCAAAGGGCAGAATTAACTCCCTCAAAAATAATGGACAGAATGACATCAAATTATCAACTTAAATATCGTTACATTTCATCTTTAAAAGAAAAAGCTGTGGGCAGAGAAATATTCTCTGTTAGGATTCATTTATTCAGTCAAGGAATAATTAGTAAATATTTTCCATGTACCACTTTGTTGTATTCTACTAGTCAAAGGTGGTAAAGAGAGAGTCCATACACTTAAAAGATAAGTGGGAGAAAAAGTATTGTTTACCTGATGTTCTATCTTTATAAGATTCTAAGGAATTCTAATAATTCTGAACAGATATTTGATTTACAGTGAAAATAATTTGATTTACAGAGAAAATTAGGTTTAAATAAATGCTTTCTAATAAAATAAGAATGAGTTGGATTGTTTTAACATGCCTCTAATAAGTCCTTTGTTTAATGGAAATTGACGTTTTATTTAACACTGAATAACACTTAAGACATAGCCAACTGTTAAATTGTCTTCTGGAAGAAAAGACTGACCTAACATTACTCCAGTGTGAACTGAAGATAAACAGTTTAATTGCACAGACCCAGGATAAGCTGAATATGTATATGATTTTGAAACCTAACTTCAGCGTACAGCCCTCAGTCCTACAAATATGAGGTAGGAGACTTTAGATAAAACCTCACACAGTAGCTAGAATACAATGGCCCAAACATCAACTCCCACATGTCACATGAAGAGTTTAATGGTTTCGAAACAAGCAGTAAAATTACATCTTACAAAGAATACCACAGCCACTAGAAAATGTTTTGATTCTAAGTTTTGAGGCCTTTTTATCACAACAAAAACTTAATTGTTTTATCTGTTCTTATAACCTTCAGATCTTTGTAGAATCTACAAATTGAAAACTATGCTTATAATGCCAGTGCTTCTTTTGCAGTTTTCAATGGATTGTTTCTCCATTTTTGTTATAGTATTCATATGTATTTGGATTATGTAACAGAACCATGTTCACTCAATTATTTTTAAAGTGTTTGGATAATTTTATGAAATTGTCTGTTGGACTCCTTGGGTATGACCTACTTAAAATTATTAACCATTCGTTTGTTAACAGTATGTGTACAGCATTATTATAGGACAAGAGGATACTGAAATTACATTGGCGTCTGCCTTGAAAGGTCACAATCTAGTGTGGAAAATGGCTAAATCAGAATAAGGCAGTATATTGATTGTAAACAAAGCAGAGAGTTCCTTGCAGAAATACAATATAAAGGGGAAAATGATACAATTACATCCACAAAAAACTGTTTGTAAAATGATGATACTGAGATTCCATGAGCTTGATTTCTCTATTTATTGGCCAGAATTGGATGATCCTTGCAACGCCAGATACATTTTTTGTGAGCTTAGCGTCGGTTTTGAAGCCTCCCTCACATAGAGCTGGGGGTGATGCCAGACTAGGGCGGTTATTAGCACAGTATGTCAAGAGTTCTTCCTCTTCTTCTTTTGTCTTTTTCTCTTTGACAGTCAAGAATTTAGGATAAATTAGAAACTATGAAGCCAATCGCTGCCATGAGTCTCCCACTAGCAAATATCCCTGGCTCTGGGTAAGAGGCACTTTT
>NW_011889015.1:1807393-1814788 GCF_000151845.1 Pteropus vampyrus
GAGATGAGAAAATTATAACCTTTGTCTAGGAAAAACAGGAAAAGAGTGACTGCTTTTGTTCGTTTCATTGTCTCAAATCTCTAAACGTGGGTGGCATAGCTCTTAGAACCGCCTAGAAATTCTGAGTCAGAAAAATGATAGGTAGGGGGAAGAAAGCTGCTCTTTCTGGCTCTTTGGGAGAATTTGACTCAGCCAGTCTCCATTATATCTTCAGACAGGTCCTGTCACCACCAAGGCCCTGCCTCCACCATGCCTTGTCACACAGGTCCCCAAAACCATTTAAATTTCAGAACAGCAGAGCTGGCTGACGAAAAGTGCTTCCCCTTCAGACTCCAGATCCCGAAGGTCTATACCCAAGGAAGTTTGGATGAGGATGAAAGAACTGAGAGGAACTAGTCTGGGCCATGAAAACAGTTTGATGTAGAACTTCTACATATTTAGAAACACTTTTGTGGGCCTCCTGCCCTGGTCTCTGCAAATGTTGGGAGAATGCCTGTAGCCTTCCACATCATCTCACTTACACTCCTCCTCTCAATCTGAAAAGAAACCTGTTTCAAAAGTGTTGTTCATCTAAAAGAGAACATTAGTATTGCGAAAATGTTGGGGGAAGAACATCAATCCACTGAGAAGCTTCCAAAAAATGTGATTATTGAGTATGCTAAAATAATGGCACTAAACCAAACTAAATCTGACAAACGTACTTTCATTATGAACATGGGTATTTATAGGTTCTTAGAAATCAATTTATTTAACTCTCTCTTATTTTTAGATGAGAAATTTGAAGTCAAAAGGATCGAGTGAATTTCCCCGTTCATTTTTTTTTATTCAACACCTCTATAGTGAGCCAGGTAATAAGTGCTAAGAGGATTATTAAAACAAAATAAGAGGATATAAAGTGAATGGAGATCCTTGTTCAGTGACGATGGTCATTAGCAAAGGTGGTACCATTTGAAAGGAGATATGAATAAAGGAGAAAAAGGGAGCCGCATGAGTATATACGGGAAGATGAAACACAGAGAGGACAGGAAGAGCAAATCCCTGAGGTGGAAGGGACTGTGTTCATTGTACTGAGACAGTGATCGAAGGTAAAAGAGCAGTAAGAAACGGGGTCCGAGAGGTAGCCGGGACCACTACATGCAGGGATCTGTGCACACGGTCAGATTTCAGATTCTATCCTGAGTGAGATGGGCAGAAATGGAAGACTGAGACCAGGAGAATGACATGCTCTGATGTATGAGGACAGAGGATTCCTCTGGCTGATGTGTGGCAGAGACTGGAGGAGGCAAGAAGGAAGCAGGGAGAACAATTAGAACACAGAACACTAAAGGCAACCTGGTCACTCAGTGTCCTTTCTGCACACCTTGCTTCCTACTGTGAGAGCTGACATTCTTTGAAAATCGTAACTCTTTACCATCTTTAAATTTGTTTGATCTTATTTCATCAAATTTTTTGTTATTTCTCTTTTAGGACAGGATGAGATATTATTTCTTTTGCCCCCTTTTTCTGTCTCTTTATTCCCAGTGAAGAAAGCAAATCTATTAAGATGGTGTAACAATACAGTGTTTTCTGTTGCTATTGTTATTTTCATTATATAAAATGTAGCAAAATTAAGTTGAAGGTGCAAATAGTAGTTTTTTATTCTCCTGAGTAGCCTTGATAATATACTTCTCTGTAAAACAAATTAAACCTGCATATGTCCATTTATTCAATTATACTTAATTGTATTTTATATACTACTGTATTCATGTATATTATAATATAGAGCATACTTTGCAAAAACTGAATACAGATAGACTTGTTAAAATTATGTTCTTGAACTCTGATAGGTCACTCCATGTACCCCTGGGGTCACACACTCCACTTCAGACACATCACCAAAATTCTAGAGGCTTCACTCAAAATTACATGAAAGAGACCTCCATTGAAGCCGCAAGGACTTGGTGCAACCCTTCCTGGAAGCACAAATTATGTGCACGATTTTTGAGATTTTGAGATCAGAAGGACAGAAGCATGGAAAAGACTGAGCAAGTGAGACTCCTTAAGAAGAGGGAGGGAGACAGCAGAGAAAGAATTTTGAGGTTCATCCAGGGTAGTGCTGTGTGAACTGAAAGGTGACTTGAAAAGTACAGAAATATTCTGCTCCACCTTCCAGGTTGCATGTATTTCTGACTAGCTAATTATGATGTTGCTTTCTTCCTGTGTTAATAACTGTATACCTTTTTATATACTGAGGGTGTTACTCATGTATTTTTCTCCCTAAATAACTCTATCTCCATACATCTCTATATATTCATTTCTATATCTATATTCATCTCCATGTCTATATTCTACATTTCTGTATGTAGATAAATGTGAACATGTCTATCATCTATCTATATGTATCTATCCACTTATCTAGCTAGCTATCTCTATATATATTTGTGAAATCCTCAATGCAGTACTTATTTAGATGTATCAAGATTTGTGTCACATGCTCTGAGAATGGCTTTTTGAGAATGGGGTGGACACATATTCAACCGCTCAGTTCAGAGTTATCTCTTCTGCATTCATTTTCCACTACCAACTTGAAAATGAATAGGGATGTGTAATAGATGTTTAATTTGAAAGACGTTCCAAATGTACATGAAAAAATATTAGATTTCATAATGCCTTCAATAGGCAAAATGATTGAAATTTATCATTATTATATGCACAAACTAAATGAAATTCTGAATACCCTTAAGATTCTTGGTGAATCGGGCAGAAAATGCATAATTCTTTGGAGCAAGTCATCTCAGTCTCTTTTTTCTCAATTCATTAAACAGTTTACTCTTGAGATAATAAACTTCATCAGCACAGACAGATAGTGACTTTGTCCTCAAAAGGTTTCCCACTCTAAGGAAGTAGGTAAAATCTCATATTGAGCCTAGTAAATTTACTAGGTTCCTCATAAGTATTCTCAGTATTTGCCACTTTTCAAAATGTGACTGCACCTCAGTTCTAATTTGTTTTCTATTTTTTCTCTAAGCTGGTCTCTCTAGGTTCAAACTTATCACATAGCAGGCAACAAAGAGAAAAGGAGAGTGTATGTGTTGAAAGGTTTTTTCTCAGGAAGTTTGTGGCTACATCTACATAGATAGGATTATATTTTATTTAAAAATTATGAATTCTATTAAACTTCATTAAAAAATGAAAAAAAAATATAACAAATATCCCTGAATCGATCACTTAGCTTTATCAAATCTTAAAATGATGACATATTTGCTTATCTTTTGTTTATGTAGTTCAAAATAGCAGATACCTTTGAGAGCCCAGTATATATCCTTCCTCAAACCCATTCTCCTCCTTTCCCTCCATGTTTTTTGTGCTCCTCATTCCCTCGCAAATTTTTATAATTTGGCTCAATCTCTATACATGCTATAGAGAATATATACTATGATTTTATAGGAGTGTAATATCACTTGTTATAACATTATAATACTGTAACATAATATATTGTAGAATTTTGGATAATGGTAACACATTGTATATATCATTCTGCAACTTGCTTATTTTTTGCTTTTTTTTCTTTCGAAAAGAAAATATGCTGACAGAATATTTTTACAGCCCAGATATTTCTATCTTATTTCACTAAAATGTTTTCTTTACTGTTTTTCTCACCATTTTTCTACTCTCTTTTCTTTTAAATCTCTTATTAGATAGATGCTGGGCTCCCTGGCTTTATTATCTACATTTCTAACATTTTACACTGCTTCTATGTTTCTATGTTGCTTTGCTCTGTATTTTAAATTTCTTCCTCTATATCTTTTAGTAATGCTATTAACTTTTTTTTTTTTTGTAAATTACTGTTTTTGGAAACAACTTTTTCTTGCTCTCTCATAACTCTTTTAAAGCAACTCATTTTTGTTTAATAGATTTACTTTTTACTCAAATCTATCTGAGTATGGAAATTACAATTTTATTGTTTACTCTGTCAAATTGACATTTGTTCCCCCTAATATTAATTGTTCTATTTGTTCATCTAGGCTTTTCTCTCCTATGCTGTTGATTTTCTCCAAGTGTCTTTTGACACTTGGTTGTCAGTTCATGTTTATGAACAAAAGATCTAGTCAACTAACATAGGTAGCTGGTGTTGGAATATTCTACCATTGAGTAGCCTTCTTTTCTAATAGGTCTTTCTTTGATAGTACCGAGTTTTTCTGTATATATGTGTAGACTATTTCAGTGACCAACTTCATCTTAGGTCACACAGGTAAGGATCGGCCCTACCCCTAACCTCCAATACCACAGTAAGCCCAGCTTTAGTTAACTGTGTCTAGGCTCACAATTAGAACCTCAGCCTTTCCTAATTATATTATTTTTTTTTAAGAAACATCTCTCTCCTTTTAACATGGGCCAAATAAATTCAATATCAAGACAGCCATTTGCTTCATAATCATAAGGATGGATTTGCAGAAGCTAATGAAGCTGACTAGCTGTGCCCACAGATCATCCAAAACTAAATATCATGAGTTAGATACCATGAATTCTGCCCAAGAAGCCTGCTCTTGGGACAATATGACAGAGTCTTCTGATTTTTAAATAGAATACTCCTATTCTCAAATTCAGAGTCTTTTGGGACACACAGATTTATGGTCTGCCAGATGCTTTTGCTAATAGGTGTTTCCTTATTTTAAATAATTTTGTTTCAATGACTTAAAAAGCAAAACAAAATAAAAAAAGCAAACAAAATTATATTGCTTGTGGAGATTTTTAACACCTGAAATCTATTATATAAGGCTCTGAGCATTTCGAGCAATAAATTATTATGCTCAGAAGGAGGTTTTACTATCCAAACTGCTCAGAATCACCCTCTTTCAATCAGCTTACATCCAAGAGCCACATGGGCTTCCTGGGAGCTAACTTCCATGCTGATAGATTGGCTGCGTTCCAATCTCCTAGGGATGAAGATTCTGCCAAATTATCTCAGGCAAAGAATGCTTTGTAGGTGACACTGATGAGACAACTCGAGAAGCCAGCTGTGATGTGGGTGGAAAATCCATGCTTCACCATCATGTGGAAGGTTGGATTTTGCTGGCTCTCAGCTGCCCTTAAATTTGGAATGGAGCGCCGGTTTCTCATTGCCAGGTCTCAGAAGGCATGAGGACCTACTTAGGTTTCCTACTTATTTTGAAGCAATTCTCACACATTCTGCTGCCTGGAAACAGAATAAATCAGATCCTAGTTCCTGAAAACATAATTGAATAGGCAGTCTTTGACCTATGAAACATGAACAAACAAACATTATTTGTTCCTAGTTGTATGAAACTTAAATGGCATAGACACAGATGTCACCTTTCTAGACCAGTTCATAAAAAACCCAAGTTTACTCATAATCTAGAAGAATTAGAAGTAAAAGGAGTCATCATTCCATACTTAAGTGATGAGTTTAGAGATATTTTGTAAATCAAATCCCTCTCAGCTCCAAAGGCGGGAGGATTGCACCAGTTAAGTGATGGAGAGGGGGTCTAATGATTTCCTTAGTCGCATAGCAACTATCCTCTGAACTATATCACTGCTCTTTCCTATTCATCCTAAATTTGTTTGTTAGATTAATTTATTTTAAAAAATTAAATTTGATTTATATCTTCCTTGCTTAAAAAAATCATGAATTTACACTTTCTGTTTCCTTTGACGAAAATGCTCTTCTAAACCCTTTCAAACTCATTTTATTTCCAGAACTTACTTTCACTTTCCCTATGAGGTCATAACTTCTTAGCAAAGTCAATTACTGTCTCTCCCTTACTACTTTGAAAACATACAAATTTTGTTATTAGTATTTACTGTATCTTCATAATTGTGATGGTTCACTGTGAGAGATTTTCATGTCTCCTACTCAAAAGTGGGCACTGGGTCTTATTTATCTTTGCATTCCCAGAACCCAGAGATACAAAGTTTTTCTTCAAACTCATAACTACATTGCTCCAGTATTCCTCCATAGAAGCACTGAAGAAAAAATTAAAAAGCTTTTCATGGAAAAAAAATTAGAAAATATTGTGCTTTTCTTTGCTACAGAATTTTCAGTATCATTTATAAGTGCTGTGAACAGAAATGTATACATTGAGATGTAAACTCACTTCACACATTACAACTTTTTTGTCTATATATTTACATACCCTAAAAAAGTATTCAGTAAAATACATCTAGAAATAATTAATCTATACCATAATTCTAGCTAGAAAAGAACATAAGAATTTTTATGTTATTATATATAATTTTAAAAACATATGAAGTTAGAAAACATCATCTCTTCATTGATTGTATAGAATAGAAATTCTAGATTCTGTCAGAAAGTATTTTTTTAACTAAACTATTGGATCTGCTTCCACTCTCTTCTATTTAGCTTGCCAGAAATTGCTACATAATTCAATTGTAAAAGGGCTTGTTTTGACTAATTACTTAAAGGATTAATTATGAACACCCATTCTATAACTTCTGAGTGCCAATACAACTAGAAAAAGATTGATTTTTATTGAGTTCAAAGTATACTCATGGATGGTAGTGGATTCACTAAGTACAATAATTATGTCTGATCTTCTCACTCACTCAGAAAATTTTCTATCTTTAAAAAGTATCTAGATATATATCATAAATTTTTTTCTCCTCCTCCCCCTTCTTCTTTCTCTTCATTTTTGAGAACTAATTTCCTCAGGGTATGTTTTTTTCCCCTCTTAAGGTGTTATTCACTTTTTTTTAGTGACTGGTGACAGGATGTCTGCCTGATTTAATCTACTGGGAGCCAGAAAGAACTTGGAGATTAGTCCTCCCCAGTATACAGATGTCTCTCTGGAGAAATGCATATTCTCCCAGAGCTGATGTGTTCTTTCTTAGGTTCCTCTCAGTGTCTGAGCAGCCTGGACAATGCACCAAGGGAACCGTTGTTTATAGCCTCACACAGACACTTTCCTAAATGATGACTCCAATAGCTCACAGAAGGATGACTGACCATCTCCACCCACTAGTCATATACCAAAACAACTAGGACCTCTGCAGCCAACACCTATTTTCATCACTTGAAGCCAAATAAATTATTCAACACTGTTTGGACCACATGCATATCCATTGTATTCTGTGTGGAAAATAAATAAAATTCTATAAATCAAACAGACTTTGGGTTAAAGAGTGTCTTTGAAACACCTATTTATTATTTGAAACTAAATCTTGAAAATCATTAATGCTAAATCCTAGTTATCCAGGTCTTGAGGACAAAAAAGAAATATATCCTAAACTGGAGCCACCATATTTAGCTATGTAGTCAAAAGTATATAATAATTATTTTGATGAAAGTGATAATTGCATCATGACGATTCAAGAAGTATTCATTATAGAAGCAAACTTTAGAAGGAAAAAAAATCAAACTGCTTTTCTTTTTTTTTT
>NW_011889015.1:1814838-1826432 GCF_000151845.1 Pteropus vampyrus
GTTTTGACTAATTACTTAAAGGATTAATTATGAACACCCATTCTATAACTTCTGAGTGCCAATACAACTAGAAAAAGATTGATTTTTATTGAGTTCAAAGTATACTCATGGATGGTAGTGGATTCACTAAGTACAATAATTATGTCTGATCTTCTCACTCACTCAGAAAATTTTCTATCTTTAAAAACTATCTAGATATATATCATAAATTTTTTTCTCCTCCTCCCCCTTCTTCTTTCTCTTCATTTTTGAGAACTAATTTCCTCAGGGTATGTTTTTTTCCCCTCTTAAGGTGTTATTCACTTTTTTTTAGTGACTGGTGACAGGATGTCTGCCTGATTTAATCTACTGGGAGCCAGAAAGAACTTGGAGATTAGTCCTCCCCAGTATACAGATGTCTCTCTGGAGAAATGCATATTCTCCCAGAGCTGATGTATTCTTTCTTAGGTTCCTCTCAGTGTCTGAGCAGCCTGGACAATGCACCAAGGGAACCGTTGTTTATAGCCTCACACAGACACTTTCCTAAATGATGACTCCAATAGCTCACAGAAGGATGACTGACCATCTCCACCCACTAGTCATATACCAAAACAACTAGGACCTCTGCAGCCAACACCTATTTTCATCACTTGAAGCCAAATAAATTATTCAACACTGTTTGGACCACATGCATATCCATTGTATTCTGTGTGGAAAATAAATAAAATTCTATAAATCAAACAGACTTTGGGTTAAAGAGTGTCTTTGAAACACCTATTTATTATTTGAAACTAAATCTTGAAAATCATTAATGCTAAATCCTAGTTATCCAGGTCTTGAGGACAAAAAAGAAATATATCCTAAACTGGAGCCACCATATTTAGCTATGTAGTCAAAAGTATATAATAATTATTTTGATGAAAGTGATAATTGCATCATGACGATTCAAGAAGTATTCATTATAGAAGCAAACTTTAGAAGGAAAAAAAATCAAACTGCTTTTCTTTTTTTTTTTTTTATAAAACTTCACTAGAACACAACTTCTGTTAACCTTTGAGTTTTCTTATATATTACTGTGGCTGATACAAATATCTCTAGGAATAATAAATAGCTACTCTACATTGAACATCTGTTATATGTCAGGTAGCATGCTCAATACTTTATAAACATAATATAGCAATCCTGGAGGTAATTTTTACTTTCATTAGTTCCAACGTATCTTAAATATGATTCCTCCATGGAAAATGATGTCTATTAACACCACTTTTTCAGACTAGAAGCAGGGTCTAGCTCTTCTTCATTCCCCAAAGAAAATCAATTGTATTAGAAATTAGAAATAAATGATTCATTTACTGAATAATTAATAAAGGAGATGGAACAGAATTAAATACATGTTATATAGTAAAATACAGTAAAATCTTAATTTAAAAATCTGTTTTCCCATAGTTATTCCTCACTTAGCTAAGTCATCTCCCTCCAGACACATCTGCCAAGAAATTTCTCCACCCATTTGATCTTTCCCATCCTCAAAATCTCTGTCACCCCTTTTTCTACCCCAACAACTCTGTAGTTTTCTATAGGCTTTTTTGTTCTTCTCAGTCACAAATATGATAATCTCTGTCACAAACAGATAAGAAAACTGAAACCAAAGACTTGAAAGGACTTGCCCACAGTCCCATAAACTGTAAGTAATAAAGCTTGTATTCAAATCCAGGTCTGTCTTAAGATAAGGCAAACCATCATTCTGTTTCATGGGGCCATTTATTAAAACGAATGAACAAACAAACAAACAAAAAACCTCTTTTCTTTTTGTATTCTACTCACAATATTTGAAAATAATTAAAGGATAACTGGGAAAGTAATGGAAGATCCAAATCTAGATAGATCATAGCATTCCAAAAAGCACAAGTGTACATACAGCATATATACATGGAACACATTCCCAGGCTTTTGTACCCATTTAGTGGTATGTGAAATCTAATGGCCTATCTTCCATTCGAACTTTTTAATAATGGAAAATTTTAACTATCTGAAAATATCGTTTAACCTGGAAATCCAAATTTTGGTTTTATTAGATTTTATTCAGTGTACTAATTTTTATTTCTATTAAGTTCTAAAGGTCTATCTTCAGTGATGTCTCCTCTGTGAGACCCTCTCAGAATCCTTCACTTCAAGTTTTCTGTCCATTGTCTAGCATCTAATGTCTCTAAAATTTGGTATTCATTCATAGGCTGTCTTACCCTGAGCGTAAGAACTCTAGTATGTCTAAACATGTTTTAAAATCATATTTGATATCATGCCATGCATTAGCAGATATATTCAGTAATGCTTTTTGGATAAACACTAACACAAAACCACATTGGGCAGTTTTATGCATGGAAGGGAGCAAGAGCTTGCCTAGGCCTCAGCAGATGTCTTAAGGCAAGACTAATGTGCCAACTCACTCACAGAGCTGAAATGCAGATTTTTCTATTGAGTCCAAAATGAGGAAGAGGAATGTGGAGCCAGAAACTGCACATTCACTCTTCAAATATAAAAATGTGAGTCCTCCATGACAAACTAGAGCTTATTTTATATCCTTTAAATATTATGTACAGGAAGATGATTTATTTTCTAGTGGTGCATTAATTACCGAAGTAGATGACAAATCCTTTTGTTGATTCCATCCATTTATATTTAGTCTTAGAGCATGCATGTTGCATCATTTGGACATAAAGAGTTAATTACCATATCAGTCTAAGACTACATGACCCATAGTGGCCATAATTTTATAAAGAGCACTTCATTACAGGCTGTAGCTTGGCCTCTGTTTGGGAAGAGATAACATACTGCCAGCAGCCAGCATTCACGGAAAGTAGAGAGAATTATGAATATTGTGGCAGGTTAAAGGCAAATGATAATGGCCTTACTCCTTTAAATTTATAGCTTCAAACTATGGTAGAATCATTTTATCATTTGTTCTTTTGAATAATCAAACGAACAAAGAAGCCCATATTCAAATGTCTGATTAAAAAACATTTCAAGGCCCAACATGAGAATACTCAGATTATTTAGTCCTTTGTATTCTCTCTCTTTTCTATCATGAAAAATATAAAGAAACCTCAGCAACTGTCCACTAGCTTTCCAAAAAGAAATAGATATGTATAGAATAATTTCTTTGAAACCAGGCAGAAGTAGAATGCTATCTCTATTCCACACATAAGGGGACACATATTGTTTGTAACATCCTGAATTCAAAGAACAAAATAAGACTGGTCATTGTTTACCAAAGATAGCAATCCTTAGCTTTGCAATCCTTAGCTTTGCAATCAGGTGAAATTCATTTCATTTTGCCATATTTGCATCAAGAAAGAATTCCAATAGTACATAATTTTATGGTAGCTATTTCCTCATTAAAAGCTAATATTTCTGTAAGTAGATATAGTACTGCACTGTGGCCTAAAAGTAATTGATGACATACAAAAGCATCACAGGTTTCTAATCAAAGGCATAAATGCAGTTAGTTTTGAATGGTCCTGTGTCAGCTTTCTTCAAAGAGATTTCATTAATAACTTTTCATTTAAGAAAATTTGGAACGCATTAGATTTAAAGTGTCTTTGGGGTAAGACACTTTGAGGAAAATTTTATGAGTAAAATGCCATACCAAAAGTAAACCCTGATTCAGACATGGTTCGTTTCCTCCATGCCTTCTCCATCGAATCAAAGACTCCTGGAAAAAAGAAGAAAACAGAGAGTATTGGATCCAGTATAAAATCACAATTTTACAAGCTTTAAGTGGCCATTTGAAATCTTCACAGAAATCTCAACATTTATCTTCATGCATTTCACTTTTCTTTTCTGGGGTAGTGGAAGTGGAAGCTTTTTTTTCCTTTTCCTTTTCTTCTCTGTCTCTCTTTTATAAAATTATGGCTGATATTCAATATTATATTAGTTTCAGGTATACAACATAATGGTTAGACTTTTATATAACTTATGAAATGAGTACCCCGATAAGTCTAATACCTATCTGACACCATACATAGTTATTACAATATTATTGACTATATTCTCTACAATGTACTTTACATCTCTATGACTGTTCTGTAGCTGCCAATTTGTACTTCTTAATCCTTTCACCTTTTTCACTGAGCCCCTCAACGCCCCCTCTCATTTGGTAATCATCAGTTTGTTCTCTGTATCTATAAATTTGTTTCTGTTCTGTTTATTTTGTTTTTAGATTCCACATATAAGTGAAATCATACAGTATTTGTCTTTCTGTCTGACTTATTTCACTTCACATAACACCCTCTAGATCCATCCATGTTATCATAAATGGTAAGATTTCTTTCTTTTTTATGGCTGAGTAATATTTCATTGGATATATGCGCCACTTCATTTTTTATCCAATTGTCTATTGATGGGCATTTAGGATGCTTCTATATCTTGGCCGTTGTAAATAACACTGCAATAAACACAGGGATGCATACATCTTTTCAAATTAGTGTTTTGAATTTCTTCAGATAAATACCTATATCTGAATCCTCTCAATATATCTGTGTTTTAAAGAATTGCCTCTGTCCTGGGCTTAATGTTCTTCTTGTCTCTTTTTAAGTAGCCTATATCACTCTTCTCTCCTCAGAGTTATCTTGCCAGAATACTCACTTCGTGCTTCAGGGCTCTAATTATTAACTCATTCATCCAACAAACATTTATTGAAACTCTGTACTGTGTAAGGCCTTGTTCTAACTAAGCACAGCAGATATAATAGTTAGCCAGGGTATTATAGTTTCATGAAGAAAGGTACTAAAAAACAAGAAAATAAATAATTATAAAACACCACTTTCTGTAGTTTTTAGTTTTTTTTTTTCTTAATAGTGTTTTCATAGTACTGTATGTAGCTCAGAATTTTTAATCTGAAAATTTTGTGTTCTTTGGATGCTAGGATGAGGATGGTAGATTATCCTTCTTAAACAAGAAACAGCTTTAATTTCATAAAACCATAAGTCTTCCCAGGCAACCTCATTAATTTCCCTCAGCCACAGTATCCTAGAGCAATACTGTACAAGAATATCAATCACAGTTTGAAACAGGTTATATAAGATAACAAGGAATAGAAGCAACAAATGAATGTTTTTCAACAAGACTGGCTTGACTTGCTCTAAAATATTGAATAGGTGACCCTAAGAAAGGAAAGGAATCATAGCACCTGTTGGCCTGTACAACATTCCTCTGTAGAAGCTAATTCTTTCTGTTCATGGGGTGGGGGTGGGTTAGCTGGTTGTCTGCATTCTTTCCTCAAAATATAAAAATTTTGGTTACAATATTTTATAGTTTTTGTCACCAGAAAGGAAGGTGGTTGCTTTCACTTTTTTCACCTCTAATGAGTCCTCAAGAGAGAGATTGAAAGAATTAAATGAGTTAGGTCTAATATAAATTCTTTTAAATTTTCTGCTGTTTTCTGTCACTAATGGAGGTCTGGCTTTAAAGGAAAGGCCGAATTAGCCACTGAACGCTCCAGCTCCTTAATCATGAGTCACTCAGATGACTGATATCATTTAGTGTTAGAAATATGCTGTGAATTAACCACAGATCTGAGAGATAAGTACCACAAAATAAATTTAGTGTTTTTTATTTTAATATTATCTACCCTAATTTTGTCTATTAAAAATCAGAAATGCAAAGGTAGGTATCAGTTTTACGCATGTAAAAGTAAGACCATATCCCATATGCAACTCAGTTTTCTAAGGTTTTACTAAAGGTGTTGACCTCAAAGAGTTACAGGTAAGCCTTCAAAGACTATTACATGAACTTGGTAAACACGTACATAGCATTGCAAAAAAGAGAGTATTTAGTGGCGCTTTACTTAATTCAGAAAGAATGAGGGTAGCTTTGTGATGGGGAAGTCATGACTCTGAATACCTGGTAAAATTTCTTATACTCACTGGCCCCAAAATTAAAAGGATGAGAATTTCAAAACATAATAAAATGTATTTCCATGTATCCAAAAATAGTTTCAGTGCAGAGAGTGTTTCGAATGTTTGAAAATATAACTTCATTACTTCTAATGATGTCTCAAATTATATTTTCTGGCAAATATAGAATTTAAATTGCCTGATTCAAAGGGAGAAAAGAGTGCTTAAAATTATTTAATTCATGACATAATAGCTATCAAAATAGTTATAGAATGCTTATGAACATTATAGCCTCCAGCTCACCTCTTTCGTGAAATTTCTAAGCCAGAATCCTGGCTAAATGTGTGAAATCATTGAACTGTATCTGAGTTTCACACACTGATGCTTGCATTTCTTTACATTACAAAAAGACTCGGAGAAATGAAAGGGACTAATAAAGTCGATTATATTTAAATTAAATATGATTTATAGCTCTGAATGTGTATATTCATGCTCTCTACTTTAGAAACAAAGTTGATGCTTAAAAATTGCATTTTACTCACATGAAATAATTTTATAGCTGAATTAGCAATTTCTCAACTCTAAATACATATTGCTATTATGTCCAAGATGTTTTCTTCCTGGATTTCCAAAGCAATATTTTGGGCTTTCCCTGGGAGTTAAGTCAAGGGTAACGCAATAGAGGTTCACCCAAGCAGCAAATTGTCAGAATGGTTCCAGGCAAAGCTAACAACCCTCAAGTTTAAAATGTCTAAAGACGTTGTTGTTGTGATCATTGCTATTTTAAATTTGTATTGATTATTTTTGTCCATCACTACATAAATGAACGTATTTCTCATGCATTAGATTTTTGGAGAGATGGAAGAGAAAGAAGGAGAGAGAGATGGTGAAAAATAATTATGGGATTAAAAAAATGAGTATTTTTCTTTTCAGAATGTATGAACATATATTCTCCTATACGCACACACTCACACAGGTAAACCCATACATAAAATTATACATATATATCACATGCACATTGCTTTATTTGATACCCTTCTAATGATATTTACAGTACGGGGGTGGGAGGGCAAAAAATATGACTCACAGTGAATGCTCTTATTTTCTCTCTTGAACTCATCTTCTCAGTGCACTGTGCTTCCTTACCCAGCTCATGTTTTAAACTCCACCCTATGAAACCCTCAATTCATTGAGAAGTTCTTTTAAAACCCAATGGAATATTACTCAGCCATAAGAAAAGATGAAATACTGACATTTGCAACAACATGGATGGACCTCGATATAATTATGCTAAGCAAAATAAGCCAGACAGAAAATGTTGAAAACCACATGATATCACTTGTATGTGGATATAAACCTAAAAGCAACAAACAAACAGGACAAACAGAGACTCATGGACATGGACAATAGACTAGTGGATACCAGAGAGGAGTAGGGAGGGGAGAGGTAGACGGGGTAAAGGAAGTCAAATATGTGGTGACAAAAAGAAATCTAACTATGAAGGTGAACATACAATATAAATATATATGTATATATGCCTTACTGTTAAAATGTACAGCTGAAACTTACTGGATTTCATAAACCAATGTCACCATAAAAAAAAAAAAATTAAAAAGTAAATTGAAAAAAAAACCTGAATATGTCGAACACTCTTTCTAGCTGATAACAGTTTTGTCTCCATAATAGAAATCTCTTAAAACATGACAGAAAGGCTCATTAGATGAAGAATAATTTCATATCCGCCAGATATGTAAATTGGAAGAGAAAATATTAGTTATGTCACATTATACAAATCTACAATTTCTAAGTGATACTACACTATAATATAATGTAATACCACATATAATAGCTTCAAATTTTTTAAGATGACCTTTGTCAGGCACTTCATTATCACCCACCACTGCTCTGTTGGAAAAAATGTGATTATTCACATTTTACAAACAAAAACACTGAAACACAGAAGGTTAATTATTTGATCCTCACCCTGATCCAAACTCCAACCCTGATGTCAGGGTAAGGAAATCTATCACAGAGCTGAGATTCAAATTTGCTCAAGTCTTACTCCACAGCCCTTACCTTTCCACTACTGTATGTCCCACACCTTTGATGAATCAGCCACAGGCTTTTACTTAATTGCTGGGTACATTTCTGAGGAGGATAACAACATTGAGAGAAAAAGACACAAAAATCCTGATACAGAACACTTCGTGAGTAAAGTACATGTGAGAGCACATCCTCCAAGTGAGATGAATTATAACTGAAGTATTTAAACTAGAGGCACTGTATACTTTTCCCCCCTGCCTCCCAGTCACCAGATCATTTATACTTTTCTATAATTGAAAAACAGGACTTGTAGTTAATTTGCCATGCAGTGGTGACTGATAGCAAATGCTATAAGATCTAGCTTATGCTTGATTTCAATAATGCGTCAGAAACTATAAAATGCCATTTTTCTTCACAGCCCACTTATTTTATTTATGTTGAAGATCCTCAGAGTTTTCTTTGTTTTTTCCACAAATGTTCTTATTACAAGAAGAATCTCCAATGACACTTATCATCCTATATTTAAATTTTGAGATAAATTTGCTAGTGGAGCAATAATGACACATTGACAGCTCCAATGACTGAAAATGACTGAAAATCTCAATGTATAGATGCAAATGTTTCAGCAGTATGAATTTCATGAAGCAGCAATCCTTTCATATCTAGGTTAAATCCATTTTGTAATTCCAGAAATTATTTACCAGGATTTCTATTTAAGTTTGAGAAGATATACTATTTCTCTTAATTCCATTAGTTCACATTTTTGCCTAAGATTTCTGGCCCTAAAACTAAGGCAAAAGAGTTTAGATCTATTTTCTGTGTTATGTTTTTTTTTTTCTTTATTCTCATTAAATAATTGTATCCATGGCATTAATACTTGGAAGAGAGGATGGGATAAGGGGATAGAAAATAAAGTTATACAAATATTTAACTTCTCTGAAATAGAAGGAAATAAAGGGTCCATAAATAAAATGTTTATTTTGTTTTAGCATAATAGAGCAAAAAGAAAGTAATTTGTATTTTCCCCATACTATTTCTATCATTACATATTCTTACATATAGTCTCCATGTACTAGTGCTTACTACATATAGATATTCTACACATGTAGAATATTTTGAAGAAGATTTTACTTCTTCATAAAGCTAAAGAAGAAGATTTTACTTCTTCATAAAGCTAAAGAGTCACATGTTACTAATAAATTTGCAACCTTATAAAGTAGATTTTATTATCTCTATTTTACAGATTAGGAAATCAAGAATGATTATACCAGTTGCCCAAGTTCATTCTGCTAAGTGTCAGAATAAGTTTTAGGACTCTACAACAATCAGTCTTATCTTCACTATACAACAGTACATTTCAGGTAGAATAAGAAAATAATTACTAGGAAAGATTCATTTCTCCTCATTTCAGTGGCAAGACCTTATTTTTCCTGCCGCACTCTATTTCTGTGCTACAGCATATCAGCTCTATGAGGACATATCATGAAAGAGACACAATAAAAAATAGTATTTTTTCAGCATACTATGTTGTTTATGACATTTAATGGTAGCTTTATAGCATTTATTTGAAATTATTGGAATTGTAGGGTAATTCAAAGATGACAAAGACAGTCTGATTTACAGTAACTTGGAAGATTTTACTTCTTCATAAAGCTAAAGAGTCACAAGAAAGATAATCAAAATGATCATCAAGGCTGACTCCAATACTTATACAATCACGAGAAATGCTCAATGCCAAGTTTAATATTTTTCCTGGTTTCAATCTGTAATGTCACCCACATTACGTGATGAAAGGCTGTGGGAATATTAAGCAAAATATACATCCATTGCTTGAGCAAACACACTTCCCTCTATTCAAGAGTGTTTTTTTTTTTTCTTCCGTCTTTTATCTGTTGGTCAATGGTACCCTGGACTATCTAGTCCCAAACTCTGGTAATACTAGAGAACTTGATAATTGGATCCCACTACCAAAATTGATACAAATAGGTCATATAAAATAAATACCTTGGATCCTTCTTATGACAAGATGGACTTAAATTTTCTACAAAAAGAAAACAAATTAAACTTAAAATTGGATAACTAGATTTAATGGACAAAGAAATTCTGTCTAAATAGCAATAACATTGCTTAATCTTGGAGGAGCTACGACTTTAGACCCTATATTTTTAAGTTAGGAACCTGAAATACCCAATGTGAAGGGGAAGCTCTTCTACTATATAGATTTAAAAAGAAAAAATCCTTGCCACTCTAAAGCATAATAAATACAACAAAATGGCTGAGTCTTGAAAAAAATCATATGACAGAAGTTATTTTAAATCTTTATGGAATCAGCTACTTGAGCATCATACCCATCACCATTGACATTTTCCATTACAGTGGCTGGAAATAATTATCCTTTCAGACTGCCTTGCAACCATATTCTAACATATGAATAATTTTGGCCAATTAGATGAAGTTTTAAGTCTTTCAGTAAAGCTTCCTTAAAAAAAGAAAAGACAAAGCTTCAGGCTTCAAGAAGAGAAGATATTTAATATTTCCTACATTCTTATGACCTAAAATAAAGATGTCTTGCATGAAAGAAAAGTGTCCATCTTACTATGTAAAATCTATACACTACAAAACATTGAGGACATAAATTTAAGGAGACTTAAACAGAGTGATATATTCATGGATCAAAAGAGTCCAGTTTTTTAAGATCTCTGTTCTCCCCAATTCATCTATAGATGCAATGCAATCCCAATCAAAATCTCAGAATTTTTTTTTTAGAAGAAAACAAATTGATTTTAAAAATTCATGTGAAAATGCAAAGCTCAGAATACCAAAACAACTTTGAAAAAGAACAAAGTTGAAGAACTAACACTACTTGATTTTAAGCAATATCAATCAATACAGCATGGTATTGGTAAAAAAAAAAAAAAAATCAATAGAAAAGAATCAATTCTACATATTGACTCCCACACATATGATTAGTAGGTTTCAATGAAGGATAGAGGTAATTCAGCAGAGAAAGGATAGTTTTTTCAACAAATGATACTGGAATAATTTGGTTATCTACATTTTAAAAATGAACATCAACATATAACTCTTATCACATTTTTAAAAATCAACATAAATCATACACATAAATGTAAAACCTAAAACTCAAAATTTCTAAAAGAAAATATGGGAGAGAATCTGTGTGACCTTGGGTGAGGCAAAGATTTTTTTTTTTATATTAGACCAAAGGCACAATATATGAGATAAATTAATAAAGTTGAACTTTATTAAAATTAAAAATTTCTAATCTGCAAAAACCACTGTTAAGAGAATGAAAAAAAACAGACCATAGACTGAAAGAAAATATCTGCAAATCACATATCTGATTAAAGGCTTGTATTCAGGATACAAAGCTCAATATTAAGAAAACAGGTAACTCAATAAACATAGGCAAAAAGATTTTAACAGACACTTCGCCAAAGATAAAGATGGGAAACAAGCATGTGGAAAGATGCTCAATGTGGCTAGTCATTATCTAAGTGCAAATTAAAATCACAATGATATACAACTACATAAAAATGTAAAAAGATTGACCATGTCACACGGTGAGGATGTAATCACCTTGAGTTCTCATATACTGCTGGTGAAAATGCACAATCACACTGGGAAACAGATCAAAAGTTTCATAAAACATTAATATTTATA
>NW_011889015.1:1826732-1829634 GCF_000151845.1 Pteropus vampyrus
CTATTACTCAGCAATAAAAAACAATTTATTATTGATGCACACGACCTCATGAGTGAATATAAAAATAATTATGCTGAGTGAAAGAAGCCTTAGGAAAAAAGAGTACAATACTGTATGATTCCATTTTTATAAAGCTCTAGAAAATGGAAACAAATTTTTAGTGACAGAAAGCACTTCAGTGGCTCCCTTGACATGGAGGAGGTCAGGAGAACTGGAACACAAAGGGACACAAGGGAACTTCAAAGGATAATGTTAAATTATTTTGATTGAAGTGAAGATTACATGTGTGCATTCATAGGTCTAAATTTATCAAATTGTTACTTTAAATACGTCATACCTCAATAAAGTTTTTTTTCTTTTTTTTTTAAGTTCAAAGGCACAAGGGGTATATTTCATGAAAGGGAGAAGAGGATAAAGAATGGCAAAAACAATAGAGGCCATCATACCACCAAAAGGACAAAAGTAACAGAGTTATCTGAGGAAGCTGAAAAGATAGAAATTTGATTCTTATTGATAGTATTCAGCTGCTATACCAACTCTGGACCTCTTCAGACTTCCTGTGTAGAAGAAAAATAAATGACAAGTGACTAATTATTTAAGCAACTGTTAGTTGGTTTTTCTGCTCGATGTAACTGGATGCAATCCTGACTGATTAAAACGTTAAAGTATAAAAGATGGAGCTCTGCTTAGAAATGACAAGATAAAATCGATTTGTTTCAGAAATATGAGCTGATAAACAGAAACAAATTGGAAAAATAAATAAGCAGAGCAGCAGAAGAGAAAGATAAATGATACCAGGAACCAAAGACGATTAATAGTTATATTCTGAGATGGTCCCTTGAAAATTCTAGGTATTTGGGTTCAGCAAATGATGAATGAGAGGAAGGAGTTAGAATTGGAAAAGTTATAACCAGGCAAGATATAGAAAGTAGGGGATGGCACTGAATGTGAATTACACTCAGCTAGAACCCAGAATCTGGTCATCAAGGTAAAGTGGGGATTCTGCATTAGAACTGACCTTAAGAACATCACCAATTCTTAACAAAGATGGTTAAGCCACATTAAAGGGCATAAGCAGAAAGCAAGAAACAGAAATGATCTAGGAAGAAACAAATGTCAGGAGACTGAATCCAGGTAAACATCAGGACCTGGAAGGGACAATTCAGACCAGAGTTAAATGTATCAGGGGAAAGAACAAGACAATTGTGCCAAGAAACTTCATTTTCAAAGCAAAATGCATCCAAAATGTTGATTAAGTTTTAAGAAAAGCTAACTTTAATTATCTGGACATATCAGAGACACCATCTTACTCAATGAGATCAAAATTCAAAGCAAAATGGTTAATCAAAAAAAGTAAAATCAAGTGAGAAATCATAAAATAAAGTTTATTATATTGTGGAGTTATTCTCAATCAATAAATGACTTCAATGCTTCTGTAAGATTTTGAGTATCAAGTTGATAAATGGATTCCTCTTCTCTGCGGCTTAATACCATGATTTTTTTTCTCTCAGTTTTCAAACCAGCTAATAAATGCTATGCTAATAACCTTTTGATGTAGAGGCAACATCTTTTCTTCAATCATTTATCTGCTGATAATGTAACCTACCATCTTTCTTACGTTATCTATACCCATAAAGGGCTATCTACAATTTATTTAAAGTTTTGCTTTCTTTAAAGTGAAATGAAAACTTAACCTAAAACCACTGAGAAGGAATCCAACTGTAGAGCCTTTTTTAGAGTTTAATGGTAAAATACTATTAAATTACCTACGTCTAATTTAATAGTATTTTAAAAGCAAGTCAACTTCATCAATTTTTTTCAAACTATTGAACAAAGTGTTCAAAGAAATAACTTTCTCTTTTATTTATTTAATTTTCATGGGTTTACATAATATTTGTTTAAGTTATGTAATTGGGTAAGTACAACCGACATAAACCGCTCTGGTAAAAAAAAAAAAAAAAAAAAAAATCCTATAGCTAGTAAACATTGCAGATGTCTTTGCAGCCATGAAAAAATATTAAATGTTCTTCCAGAATTTGGAGAATTTCCCACATACTGAGTTAGTCTTCCCTGAAGCAGAAGCTAGAAATTTTCTCATCCAAGCTCTCCTACAAGTTAAGACGTGGGCACATTAGAAAGGAGGTAAACTGCCTAGATTCTCTTTTTGTGGAGAAACAGTGGCTATAAGGATTGATTTTCTAGTAGGAATGGTGAAGACTGCCAGCAGCAGTGACAGAGATTCTAACAGGAGGTTGCTAGTTATAAACAATGGCTGTAGACAGCTCCAGTGCCTGACTACATTAGCTCCAAGCAATGCTACTTTTAGACTCAAACAATTGGTGCATTGTTTTGGCCATGCTCCTCTCCAGGAAACGAGGTGTCCTTAGGCCCAAAAGAAGTATCCACCTAAAGCATGTGCTTCTAGAACATATTCTGACATCTCCAAACCCCAACATTTCCTAGCCAAAGGGGCTTTTTTTTATTAGTTCTTTTCAAGTTTCCTGCTGGTTCAGTCTTCCTGAAGGCTAACTATACCATAGCTATGTATCTCTAGGCCACAAAAGGTTTAAAGTGTGGACCAGGGTTGTCCACACCAAAGTTCATGAGTCCCCTCTTGGATGAGATGGAATTAGATGTGGGAAAAGAATGGAGGCATGGCTAGAGTTCTACTTCTGTTGCATTTCTCCAGCTCCTCCAATGTTAGGGCATCCTGCCTCAAAGGCTATGATTCTGGCTTTCCTGGAGTTTCTGTGGGTTATCTCATATTTCAGATAAGTAATCTTTCTGCTTAAACTATCTGGAGGATGTTATACTATAGGAAACTAACAACTCTGAATGATATACTAGATAAGTATATGAACAACAAATAGGGTAGAAGTATGCGGGTTTACTGGTGGGCAAA
>NW_011889015.1:1829684-1841690 GCF_000151845.1 Pteropus vampyrus
TTTTTTTTATTAGTTCTTTTCAAGTTTCCTGCTGGTTCAGTCTTCCTGAAGGCTAACTATACCATAGCTATGTATCTCTAGGCCACAAAAGGTTTAAAGTGTGGACCAGGGTTGTCCACACCAAAGTTCATGAGTCCCCTCTTGGATGAGATGGAATTAGATGTGGGAAAAGAATGGAGGCATGGCTAGAGTTCTACTTCTGTTGCATTTCTCCAGCTCCTCCAATGTTAGGGCATCCTGCCTCAAAGGCTATGATTCTGGCTTTCCTGGAGTTTCTGTGGGTTATCTCATATTTCAGATAAGTAATCTTTCTGCTTAAACTATCTGGAGGATGTTATACTATAGGAAACTAACAACTCTGAATGATATACTAGATAAGTATATGAACAACAAATAGGGTAGAAGTATGCGGGTTTACTGGTGGGCAAACTCTTTGTTTTGAACTTTCAATGTGTAAGAAACATCAGTCTGTTTTGTTTGCAAGGGGAAGAGAGAGAGGCTAGATGAACTAGTGAGCTAAGTTATGTGATGGTTGTTTAAGAGAGCTTCTACTCCATGTCTGGTTATCAAATGTTTGAGTTTTCATTATTTGAATGCACATCCAGGAAGTGAACTGGAGAGCTAAGAAGACACGTTCTAGTACTTTTGTGTGCAGATTTGTGTAATGAGAAGAGAAATCTTCAGATTACAATACAAAATGATAATACTCTTTGTTATTCTAGCTAGTAGACTCCAAAAGATATATAAACTATATAGCAAGAAGCAGCATCCCAGAGTTCCTTTCTGAAAGATTAATTCATTACAAATGTCATGGAGTTCACATATATGGATAATAACAAGTACAAGATAAATATTCACAATAGAAATACAATGCCAAAAAAAAAAAAATACGCCTATTGCATTTAATGTTAAAACCTATAATTAATAAAGATTACTTTTTAGATTTTCTAAAAGGCCAACTCAGTTTCAAAGAAAAAGAGTTTTGAAATGCCATTTTAGGCATTCTGATATTTCCTAACCATGGCTGGTGTTAAGATATTCCCTCGTTTTGCTAATCAAGCAATCACATGCATTTTTTTCTTATTTATTTTCTTCCTTTTTTTTCTGGGAGGTGGTTTATCATGATAAAATTAGAAAATATCAATAATTAAATTAATAAGAATCTATTTTAAGACTTCATTTCAATTAAAGGCTACATGTGTCAAATAATAAATTACTTGTATTCAATGAGTTAATTTTGTAATTTTTCTGGTATAATTTATAAATTATGATTTTATAAGTGTTTACTAAACACTATTACTGAATTATAGCTAACTACTGAGAAATAAGTGAATTAGAATTCAACATTACTCAAAACATAAATCCAAATTTTTTGAGCAGGAAGTTTTTTGAAATATCTAAAACTGGCAAAAATTCAAAGTATTCAACATTAAAAAGGCATTAAACTTTACAGAAAAAAAACATGCTTTGAGGTTAATGTCCATATTAATAAAGCTTGAAATAGCATGTTATAAATAGAAAATTGATTTACTGTGGTGAGCCTCCAATATATCTGTACTGTCTAAATTTTTAGTAATATATTTTAATAACATCAACAATTTAATGGATATTAAAAGAAACTGTATGCAGAGCAAAGTTTCCACTGAGATATATGCAGACCTATAAATTAGCTTCCTATATCGGATGCTATTTTCTAACTCAGGCATATAATCATAACTATTTTTGTTACTAAACTATTCTCAAGTTGAACATAAATATGACTTCTTATTGAGTTTTTCAGAAAGTGATGAAGATGGCAAAATATTCGAGTATTCAGCATTGTACATATTTTCCTCGGTGGAAAACACAGGCCTCCTAGCACAGCATGGATGGCATTGGTTTGCTTGTCTTATTTAGTTTTTGCTCTTCACCAATTTGTCCATAGTTATTAATTATCTATTTTAACACAAATTTGATGCAAATAATAAAAAATACTATCATTAACTTCAGGTAATATGAACTCTTCGTTCATAACTTTACACACAATACATGTGCTACCTCCCAGTGGTTACTGATGGGAACTGCTCTATTAATTGCAAAATAGAGGTTGACTCCAGTAAGCTTTGTTTTGCACTCTTAAAAATAGTTATTGAAAAGGGAACATTTTAGAACCTTTATGATAAATTACAGTTGATATAATAAACTTTGGGGGGGTTAGAAAATGGAATTAGAAATAATTATTGAAGTAAACTGACATTTATATTCTCCAATAACTGTCATTTTCTAAATGTATTATGACAAATGTTTTTATCTTTAATAGAGCATTAAAGTTTTATTGCTTATATCTTCGTTTCCAGTACAAAATTACTTTTATGATATATAATACTACGAAGTAGATTACAGCAGAAAAGAGAAGATGAAAAAGACATGGAAGAGGCTGAGAAATTTAGAGGAAACAGAAAAATTTCCTAATGTTTTATTAGAAGAAAAAAAATGTTCTCAATTATTTAAGATCTTTATCTGTCTCCATATATTATGTAATAAATTTTTAGAAAAAGCACTTTTTTAGCATTATAAAAATATTAACTGCTATGAATAAAAACACATTAATATGTAACACTATCATAAGGGTCTATAACCCAGACAAGATTCGTAACTTGGACAAGGAAAGGGAAGGCTTGAAATACACACACACACACACACACACACACACACACACACAATTAACCAGACTATGAAGCAAAAGACTAAGTCCATAGCAGACATTCTCAAGTGTCAACCCAAGCGGCAGACATGGTCCTTCCTACCAAGAGATCTAGAAGGAACTAGGAAGTTTCTTCAGCCCTACAGGGGCAAACATCACAAAAGAGTGAGGGTACTTTATGAGGCTGAATTCCAACTTGAAAAAATGCCCAAGATCAGTAAGAGAAGCCTACAGGACAAATTCCAACGTTGAGCAACTTCTTCAGAAAATATTCTACCTCTGCCTAAAAATCTTCTCCAAAACATGAAGCTCTCTTCATACCATCTTATTTTTGTTTGACTTTGAATTTACTCTTATGATGTGAGCTATCTGTTTACCAGTTATCTTTCTTGACTCATAAAATAGTAATATCTTAACTTCTCCTAAGAATTTAGCTTAAATTATTTCAAGTTTTTCCTCTATTTAAACTCTTAAATTAGTTGCTTGCTCTGACCTACTTTTATCATTTTGACCCTTGTCTAAATAAAGTTTCTCAAATTTTCTTCACAAAAGAATCACCTGGACTGCTTATTTTATAATGTAGTTTCCTGATTGCTACCACCCTCTACCCTCTTGAGGTTACCAAGGCAATTAGGTCTGAGAAGGGTTCCAGAAATGTGGGTTTTAATAAACATTCAACAAGTTTCTTAGGTCAGAGCTGGATAAATATTTACCCATAAACAACCTATCTAGAGCCTACCATATTCTAGCAGCCTAATAATGTAATAACAGTTCCTATACTAATTCAATATTAAGCTTACTCTCCAACTCCCCACACAAACAAAATAAGCAAAAAACTGACATTAACACTATTGAGGCTGAAATTTGTATTGAACTCTATAAAATAAGAGTGTCTCTGACCACTGGGAATTATTCTGTAAATGTGTTTTAGTGTTTCTGAGATCTACCATATAACCTATTAATTGGTCAGGTCTTTATATTTGCCTAATCTGCAGATTCAGAACTTCCCATTTTTCCTTTTGAAAAGATTGGGTGAGTTCTCTGGCAGGAGAATATCTTAAGAGCATTCTTGTTCAAACAGCCATTAGCTCTTTACAAAATTTTATTTACTTACTCAAATTGATTACAGTCTGAATTCCTTTCGTCCAACTTTTTTTTTAGAGTGGTTCCATGGTTCTTTGTTCTCTAATTTAACTTGGTCCCCTGTTTCTTTTTCCCAGCATCCTAAATTTGATCATTGCCTGCCAGGACATATGCTATTTCATTACTCTCTGGCTTAATTGCTCTACTGGAGTGGTCCACTTAATCTATAATAATTACTATTTCTCCACTGTACAGATGAATTCCAAGTCTTGGCTCATGTCAACTTTTCCAATTCTGTTGCTGCCCAAGTTCTAGTTTACCATTAAACAATCTTCCTATCATAAACAATCATGACATTCATTGCCTTCCAGTCTCCACTTCCTGAGAAAAATGCCCTTTGTATAGAGAAATATTTCTAGAAATTCAAGAGAGGCTTTGGTTTCCCCCAGTATCCCTCAGCCTTAATCATTGACCTCTTAAATGACATTGCCAGGAATTTTTTGGTAGGCTTCTTATGTAGTTCTACAACCTGTACTACTTAATCCTACCTGGGGACTCAGCCTACCAAGACCCCTCGATCAATATTGTTGTACCTCTAAAGGGTGGACATAGCATTCTGAACCATCTGTGATTCAAACTGAAGGCCTAGAGTCTCCAACAGTTTTTATTAAATAACCTAAATAATACCAAAATATTTTATGAGCCGAGGGTTAGCCAAGGCCTAAGTGAGGTCAGAACTCAGTGTGAGTGATCTCTAGGTCAAGAAGAATTTCCCTAAAATAAACAAAAAGAAAATATGTCTGCACTTAAATTAAGATCTTGTCATTGACTAAGTATATTACAGGCAGCTATAATGAAATTTTAGGTCACTGGAATGAAATACTGTTAGAAATGGAATTAGATATTATAAAGCTAAAAAAAATTAACACTGGCAAGATAATAAAATAAACTGCATATCAGTTATTAAACTTCCATTTTTTTCCTTAATAGGAAGTCTATAAAAAAAATTCAGGCAATTGAAAACATGATAAAAACTGTGTTTCATACAGATTGTTCTGCCAAAGTTGAGGAAAATGGATGGTAGTGATGGATAAAGAGAGAAAGACCAGTTCTAAGGCTAATTTATTAGGTTCGATTAGAAATATATGAGCCTGAATTAATAAATTCAGTGAAGGAAGGTTGAAGACTACATATTTATGAAATATTTAGAAAAAAACAATAGTTTTTGACCCAGCAATTCTACTCCTAGGTAAATACTCAACAGAAATGCTTACACACAATCACCAAAACACACATATAAAATCTTTATAGCACCATTATAGTAAAAACTGGAAACAATTCAAATGTCCATACCAATAGAGTAGATAAATGGTGATACTTTTATACAATGGACTACTACAATTAGAATAAAGAAACGGTAGCTAAAATGCGACATCGTAGGTGAAAATCACCTTGAAACAAAATACCTTGAAAAAAGAAGCCAGACCCAAAATAATATATACTATGTGATTTCATTTATGTTAGGTAAACAGGCAATTTAATCTATGGTGCTAGAATTCAGGATAATAATTACCTTTAGTGGAGAACAGGAATAGAAAGGGGCCATGAGGTTATGTCTGGGCTGCTGGTCATGTGCTGTTTCCTGATCTAGGTTCTGGATACATCAGTGTGGTTACTTAGTGAAAATTCTAGTTGCATAGTTATGTGCACTCTTATCTATGTGTGTTTCACTTCAATAAGTATTATATCAAAAATCAAAATGGCTGAACAATTAATTGGATATGAAGAGAGAATAGCAACTGGGTTTAATGATGTAACCATTTTTTCATATATTAAATGGTTTTGAGAATCTATTGTGTACAACACATATGACAGACTTGCATAAAATGCTGTGGACCTTTTTACTTATGCTTTGGGGAACTAGAAATAGTTGTATGAAGTACATATTTGATTAAAAGATTAGAAGACTGAGTAGGATTTTGTCAGGTAGCAACTGCAAATGACAGCATTCCAGGCAAGGCGATTATAACATTGGATATTTAGGATAAGTTTGGATCAGAAAGGGTCTTGAATGACAGTTTTGAAGTTTGCTATGTAGAAATTAGAGGGATTTGAAACATTTTTGAATGGAGGCGTGTCATGCAATAAGTTGTAGAAGGTAAATCACACATGAAATGTTTTGGAATGATAAGATTAAAATCAAGAAGATTCAGGATGCTATTGTGGTGGTTATTGCGAGGAGCTTTGAATGTCTGTTCTACCATTAGGCCAGCAGAAATGGAAAGAGCACTGAGAATGAACATCGTCAAAGAACTGGCATCCATGGAACTTGACAGGTGATTGGATGTTGGGGTCAAAGGAGACACAAAATCCCTGGTAATGTCAGAGATCCTGCTAAATATTAAGAGGTAAATTTTCAATATGGTCCAATGACAATTGGCATCAGTGTCACCAGTGTGCTTTCTTAGAAAAGATTCTCAGATCCTACCTTAGAAATAGTTAATAAGACTCTCTGAAGATGAGGTTCAAATACTTAAGTAAGTCCTCCTTGTGATTTTTATGAAAACTTTAGTTTGAGATTCATGCTCTTATAGGATGTACCAAAAGAGATGGAATTGGTGAAAGTTACTACAAATGAAGTTTAAACTGTCATAACAAATACAAATACTTTTTTTTAAGTATAACACTTAGGAAGTGCTAAAATTATACAGAATGAAACTGGATGGATGAATGGTTTAAATGAGAATACATCAGTTCAGTAAATGCATTTCCACTAGCAAATAAGTCTCTTTGTTCTTTAGAGTAAGCAACTAGATTTAATTTCAGCTGCAAATATGTTTTTGAGTCCTTTTACATCTTCTTCCAAGCTGAATAGTTGGCAACTATGAATCCTAATAAAGAGTTTCATTTTACACAAAAAAGAGTTGGGTGGTTCAGTGGACTTGTCTCCCTATCATATCGGAAAGAAGAGTTCAACTTCCCTGGTGAGAAAGTGAACAAACTTTACCCAGGCGTGGAGCCAATCTCTGCAATTATAATCAAGGAAGAAAAGTATCAGGACATCCACTGGTAAAGTCTGAGGGATTATCAAAAACTACCCTAGATTTTCATCTTTAATTACTTTAAAATAAAATTTTATGATTCCCAGGCTAATATGATACATTTATTTAAAACAATCTCCTGGCATATCAGAATTGTCATGCGATTCATTTGAAGTGAGAGGTGAAGCACGAAGAAGTTGCAAATAATTTTTATGTGTCTGGTTAGAGTGACTTTATGTGTCACTTATAAATGCAAAATGATACTTTTTTGGATGGTTATGGGGCATGGTCATCGTAACAAATTCAGTTTGGGCCCTGTCAAGTGTAAATAAACTCTGTGTGATCATTCTATTCTAAATAGTATACAGGAAATTAATGTTCTCTTGAATTTATTGCATTGTGATAAACCAATGACTGCAAAATAAATGGAGGGCGAGGGTAGGGTAGGGCTGAAAATAGCATATGAAGAAAACAAACTTCCATTACACTTTATATATCTAGTAACTTAAATCAGCACTCCAATAGAACATATTTATTAAACCAATTGTTCTCAGATTTTTCTGAGGCAGAAGAGAAAAAGAGGACAGCCATTGTCATTGGTTCTTTTATGTACAAAATACAAGTGAAAAACAATTGTACACAAATCTCTGTGCTTGGAATTTTTTGTTGTTCTTTAAATTTTAGAAATATTCCCTACAGCTGTTTTCAGATATTCACTTGAATCAAATGAGACGTTATTAAAACAGGCCTTATTCCCTCTGTGACTACTAAATAAATTAAAATACAATAAAATAAAAAGATTTCCCTTTTTGTGTATCAGAGTAAGGTATAAGAAACATATATTTTAATTGCTGATAAAAAAAAAAAGACTTTAAAACCAAAGGAAAAAAGTATTTGATGGTTCTTGAAGAAAAAGGAAAAACAATGGACAGTCTTTTTCTCTGTTATTTAGAATAAAGAATTTGGAGAAAAGATCATGAATGAGAAAAAACTTTATTTCTACCTTAGTAGAAGAAAAAAAAAAATCATTTCCAAAAATAAGGTAGGATATTTTGTCATTTATTTTTTAAATTTTCATCATTATTTGTGAGCCATTTTTAAAAGGTAAAACTCATGTGGTTTCTGGGGTAAAGTGCCATCATTATAATAAGAATAATGAGTGGAATTCATTTTTATCAACATTCAAATATTACTCAAAATTAACTAGAAAATTAATTTGATAAGAAAAATATAAAATACAATCTTAACTGAAATGATTAAAATAACTCATAAAAGTACTATTTTTTTCAAGAATATAAAATCACAAAATCTATTTCTCATAACTTCCTTTTGTGCTTGGCTCAATATATCACTCACTGAAAGCTATAATCCAAGGTAGGCTACAATTAGTTTTTATATATGGAATACAAAGCACTTTATTAGAATTATAAAGAATAAAATGCAAAGCAACTTATGTGCTCTGATTTATATCCTTGTCTTACTTTTAGGAAAAGTAGTGATAGTCTTCTTAGAGGGCAATGAACAGAGAAAAATTATTCTCATGAAAAATTAGTATGCTTTCTTCTCCTAGGCAAAAAGAGTCAATATGCTTTCCTTTTTACTTATGGGTCAAGGAAAATATAGTCTTATAATAAATTCCTCCCACTTAACACCTTAAGAACTGATTTGTATGTTATATTTAACATATATATAATTTGAAATTATATTTATATAATTATTTTAATCAATATTTAGTGAAGACTTTCTATTTCCAATGACTATGTTAAGTACTTTAAATACAAAGATGAATTAATCTCTATTGCCTTGGTGCTCATGATGCATTGAGAGAGGTACATAATTGAATTATAATTATGTTCATTAGTACTCTTCGCTAAATTTTACTAATTGAATAATTATTACAGTAGTAGCAGAAAATAAGAAGAGATTAGCCCTACATGGGTAGATCAGAAATAGCTTCCAAGAGAAAAAATTGCTTAATCTGAATTTTGAAATATTTACAAACTGAATAAGAAGAGAAGTCATTTAAAGGTAAGGAGATAAACACACGTACACACATAATCTATTGAGTGGTGAAACAGTGAATTGGGCAATAATTAGTAGTTTTACACATCTGGAGTATAGAGTTGGTGTATGGAATGGTGGGAGATGAGACTGGAGAATTAGGCAAGGGCATTTTATTGTTGGCATAAACTGTCTCCTTAAGAACTTTTCACGTTTCTGGAAGTCAGTAGAAAAGTAAAGCCTCATGGAAGTCATTTGAGTAGGAAAGTAAAATGGTCACATTTGCAAATTAAAGAATTCATTCCAGAAGAAATGTAGAGAATAAATGTCAAAGGTAGAGACTGGAAGAAAAGATGTAGGCTAAGGAAGGGGCTGGTGTAATAACAGATAAGAACACTTGTCACGTCTGCACATCTTTATAGTGTATTCTTTGTATTTTACTTTGCTACATGTATATCATGTTATGATTTTATTTTTTCAAGCCATTTAAAATATTTTTTTTCAAGTAAACATTTTTATGTAGGTATATAAATATAAATATTCATATGTATTCAAGCATTAAATTAAGCACACACATATTATATAATATGTTTAGGTATCCACACTCCTAGGGCTCTTCCTTTTGTTCTAATTATTAAAGGATTCAAATATATTATGTGAAAAAAGCCAATATCTGTCTGGCTTCACTAATAAACAAGTGAGTTTTAGTCCTCAATAAAATTCCCATAAAAATAAGTTAGTACAATACTATTATTAAAAAGTTATGAACATGATCAACCACATTAACGAAAGTTTAATATAAAATAAGTAGTGGTTTAAAATACAAAGAATTTATTATTTTTCACATTTCTGTGGCTTGACTGAATTGTTTTATGGTCTGGACCACTTTCCTGGGGCTGGATGGTCACCGAGGACCCCATTCACATGTCTGAGCCTTAAGCGGGTATGGCAAGGATAGCTGAGAGTGGCTGATGCCTCTCTCCACAGGGTTTATCACTCTCTGGGAGTGCAGCCCTGCTCGTTCATGTGCTGATGGGAAAAAAGAAGCAAGGGAGTGGAAGTCTTATTGTGCACGCCCTTTTCACATCTCAATTTGGTTCATGCTTGTTAATGACCTCTGACCAAAACGAGCCGCATGTCTAAGCCTAGATGCAACAGATGGAGAAACAGAAATCACTTTTATTTGTAAGTATCTTCAAGTGTGGTGGCTATCTTTTTCTAGTTTACTACAATGTCCTAAAGTATCAAAAACAAAAAGTGCATAGTTTCTAAGTGTAATATTTTTAGTAATTTGAAAGAGAATATACCTAACAATTCAATATAGCATTTGTTTTAGGTTATGCCAATTCAATTTTGATATCATTCTAAATCTCCAGAAAGAGGACATAGTATTCACTAGGATATTGAAATGTTGAACCAATGTGCTTTTTTTTTTTTTCCTGAATGCTTATCATACTATACACTGTCGTTGGCAGAATAATGTGCTCCTCAAAGATATCCACATCCTAATCCCCTAATATGTTATAAGACAAGAATCTTATGACAGGAACCTTATCCTAAATTATCCTGTTGACCCAATGTAATCAAGGATCCTCATAAATGAACAAGGGAAACAAAAGATTCAGTGTGAAAGTCAGAGATGAATATAAAGATATTTATTATCATTCGTGAAGATGGTCTTCCACATGGGTCATGAGTTAAGTAAAGAACACAGGTAGCCTCTAGAATAGCAGTCCCCAACATTTTGGCACCAGGGACCGGTGCTTCTATGAGAATCTAATGCCTTATGATCTGAGGTGGAGCTGAGGTGGTAATGCTAGAGCTGGGGAGCGGCAGCAAATACAGATGAAGCCTCACTCACTCACCTGCCACTTACCTCCTGCTAGTATGGTCTAGTTCCTAATAAGCCACACACCCGGTACTGGTCCACAGCTCTGGGGTTGGGGACTACTGCTCTAGAAGTAGAAAAACAAGGAAACAGAATATCTCCCGGAGGTTCCGGAAGAAATGCAGACCTCTGACACCACAGTTCTTTTAATAGTGAAACTAACTGTGAGCCTCTGATCTCCAGAACAGTAAGATAATAAATCTGTACTATTTTAAGCCACTACATTTGTGGTAATTTGTTATAGCAGCAATAGGAAACTAATACAAATGTCAAATGTATTATCTTAGTCTTGTTACATTTTGTCCCTGACCAAATTTAATAAGAACATAAATTGTAAAGCAAGTTAATAAAACACATTATCTTACTGCTAAAACTGCTATCCATTATGCATTCCATTGTTCTAGTAAAGGCATTCAACGGGTATTATTCAGCTACTCAACCACTAATCATCTTTAAATCTTCCCTTTTCCCTTGATTTTAAATTCAGTCCTGGTACTCATATCTTTTCCCACATCTCAAGGATCCATCCTCTCTTTTATCATTCCAAATTTACTATGTTAGTCCTTGTCTCATTATTTCCTGCTATGACTATGGCAACAACTTTCTAACTGGTTTTCCTGCCCTCTGCTCTTCTCCAATTCCACTTATTTTAAGCATTATTGTTGTCTCATGTATAACTGCATCATGTCTCTGCTGAAATACATCAATGGTTGCACTCTGCCCATTGAAATAACTTTAAATTATTTAGACTGCCAAAGTGCTTCATAATCTGTGGCCATCTACTTTTCTCAGTCCTTATTATTTTCCTTCAAATGTCCACATTTGAAATGTCCATATTTTTAACCTGTTGGATGAACCCCACCATGTCCCTATGTAAATAAAAATATCAGGTACTATATTTTGTGCATGCCAGTTAGATTCTTTATATTGTAGGTGCTATAACACTTAAGAATGTTTCTTATGGAAAAAAGAAAAAAACAGCTCAAATAACTGAAGACATTATTCCCCCCTGTCCACACTGCAATGTTTCCCATGCATACCTCACTTTATTTTCTTTATCTCTTTAGGCCCACTCACTCCTCTTTTCTAAGAATACTTTCCTAAGTCACTATATTTCAAAGTTTCTCTTGTTCAACTCAAATATCACCTCCTGAATGTCTGCTTAGAACTATCTTCTTCCACCTTTGAATACTCAAAGATTTCTGTCTTTCCTTATGACAATAACATTACATACCAGATTTCAGTTCTCTTGCTGACATGTACCCATTAGTTCTTTTTTTTTGAAAATAAAACTCCATTTACTTCAGTAG
>NW_011889015.1:1841740-1860271 GCF_000151845.1 Pteropus vampyrus
ACCCGGTACTGGTCCACAGCTCTGGGGTTGGGGACTACTGCTCTAGAAGTAGAAAAACAAGGAAACAGAATATCTCCCGGAGGTTCCGGAAGAAATGCAGACCTCTGACACCACAGTTCTTTTAATAGTGAAACTAACTGTGAGCCTCTGATCTCCAGAACAGTAAGATAATAAATCTGTACTATTTTAAGCCACTACATTTGTGGTAATTTGTTATAGCAGCAATAGAAAACTAATACAAATGTCAAATGTATTATCTTAGTCTTGTTACATTTTGTCCCTGACCAAATTTAATAAGAACATAAATTGTAAAGCAAGTTAATAAAACACATTATCTTACTGCTAAAACTGCTATCCATTATGCATTCCATTGTTCTAGTAAAGGCATTCAACGGGTATTATTCAGCTACTCAACCACTAATCATCTTTAAATCTTCCCTTTTCCCTTGATTTTAAATTCAGTCCTGGTACTCATATCTTTTCCCACATCTCAAGGATCCATCCTCTCTTTTATCATTCCAAATTTACTATGTTAGTCCTTGTCTCATTATTTCCTGCTATGACTATGGCAACAACTTTCTAACTGGTTTTCCTGCCCTCTGCTCTTCTCCAATTCCACTTATTTTAAGCATTATTGTTGTCTCATGTATAACTGCATCATGTCTCTGCTGAAATACATCAATGGTTGCACTCTGCCCATTGAAATAACTTTAAATTATTTAGACTGCCAAAGTGCTTCATAATCTGTGGCCATCTACTTTTCTCAGTCCTTATTATTTTCCTTCAAATGTCCACATTTGAAATGTCCATATTTTTAACCTGTTGGATGAACCCCACCATGTCCCTATGTAAATAAAAATATCAGGTACTATATTTTGTGCATGCCAGTTAGATTCTTTATATTGTAGGTGCTATAACACTTAAGAATGTTTCTTATGGAAAAAAGAAAAAAACAGCTCAAATAACTGAAGACATTATTCCCCCCTGTCCACACTGCAATGTTTCCCATGCATACCTCACTTTATTTTCTTTATCTCTTTAGGCCCACTCACTCCTCTTTTCTAAGAATACTTTCCTAAGTCACTATATTTCAAAGTTTCTCTTGTTCAACTCAAATATCACCTCCTGAATGTCTGCTTAGAACTATCTTCTTCCACCTTTGAATACTCAAAGATTTCTGTCTTTCCTTATGACAATAACATTACATACCAGATTTCAGTTCTCTTGCTGACATGTACCCATTAGTTCTTTTTTTTTGAAAATAAAACTCCATTTACTTCAGTAGCTACAACTCCATTCCTGATTCCAGAGGCATGTGAAGTAGGATTGGCCAACGAAAGTTTTTATTTTTTTTTTTAGAGTGATTGGTTCATGGCTGACCACATCACCCAATCAGAAACAAAAAGACTCAGTATGAACTTTGCTAAATCTATCGGTGTTATAGTTTTTGGTTTCCCTCTTGCCATTATAGAATCTCTGAAATTGAAACCAACAGTACAGAAACCAGAGCTGAGTGATGAAGAAATATAGTATCTACCAATAGGCTTGAACTCCTAAAACTAGTAGAGCTTGGACTCTTCAGTTATTTGAGCTGTTTTGTTTTTTTTTTTTTTTCCATAAGAAACATTCTCAAGTGTTATATCACCTACAACATAAAGAATCTAACTGGCATGCACAAAATATAGTACTTGATATTTTTATTTACTTAGGGACATAAGGGGTTTCATCCGACAGATGAAAAATCTTGAAGTTAAGTTTTATATATAGTACATATTTGTATCTATGATATCCCCTTGCTTATAGCAGGAGTATATGTATTCAATAAATCAAAGGATGATTCTTTCAATAAAGAGGACTTCCTTCTAATTAGAAACTTTATGTGTTAAGGATATTAGAATCATAGACATGGAAAATGTTTCCCTATCTTCAAACAGGAGAATGGTAACTGACCAACAATTTAAATTATTTTCTTCTTTTAAACATCCCCAGAGAAAGCTTATGTAATATTCTTCTTACTAAGCACGGTATCCCCAATAACTCATTTAAATGTGCAAATTTTACTGGTCTATAAATTCATTCTAGAACATTTAACTTATAGCTCTCGTGCTACCATTTTAGGTTACTTCTCAATTAACTTTATTGTTTTGTGATGTGATTATTAAGCTACTATCTCCTAACTCTGTATCCACTCTTACATTTTGCTTTGTGATACTGTCCTGGGACTCTGTAAATTTATATTTCTCCTTTACCAGCACTGGCTTCCTTTTAAATTCAGCCAACATAAGACATTAGATAAATTGGTCAATAGGCAATATTAGATTGGAAGGCAAGAGAAGAAAGACAGAATTTTCTCCTATCTCTGTGCTGTTTTCATTAGCATCACCACATCAGCAGCTCTTTCTTACTTTGGTAATGTCAGTAGGCTCCATCCTCCAGCTCCTTTTGACACTCCCATCTACAACATTTTCACTATACCTTCTCAGAGATACCCTACAGAGATCATGCCATGCCCTAGCTCTGAGAGGCCCCTCCTATAAACTTAAAGACTGTTCATCCTGACCTTGTCCCTCTATTTTTCTAGCTCTAAGAGTGGTAGCTGTTTTGTGAGGTTATTATCTTTGTGTTACCTTATTGTTGAAGTTTTTGTTGTTGTTTTAAATTTCACTTACACCTGTTTAACCAAACCCCTACATTAAAGACTCCCTGGCAAAACGCCTAGCATGATTTCTATTTTCTTGAGTGGACCCAAAATGACACACATGGGTTCATCTAAAATTGGTTATAATTATTTCTATTTCCCAGGCCACATTCTTGTATAAGAATTAATATTTTCACGTTTGGTCGAATCAATTTAAAATGTCAAATTGAGTCGTTTTCTTTCCATTTTATTTTGATCATTTCCATCTTTCCCCAAACCTTACAGAAGCCTGTCACATTCAGTTTCTATATCTTCCTGGCTTTCGAAGCCTTCTATACACAGGCCCCAACACCATTTAGCCACAACTATGATGCAATCACCTTTTCAATGTTCCAGTATGGATAATTTAAAATCCTCAATTTAATTTACTTATGTAAGTCTAATTCTAAATTACAATTTTTCGGCAGGAACAATTAAAAATAAACAAAAAATAAATGAGTAAATTACTATTGTATATGTCAATCCTACCTGGAAAATATACTAATTTCTCTACCCCTCTTCTTTTCTCACACACACGCACACACACTATATAATTGTGTCCCTTTTTTAAAAGATGGGCTGTAAACCCACCTTCTTATGAAAGTTTAGTTAGTTGCTAACAATTGCTACTACTTCTTGCCTGCTTCACACAGGCTAAACCAGCACCACAGGGAAAAAGGAAAGGTTTTGCCATTTAAGTCAAATATAAGGTTTTTAAAAAGAAAGAAAAAAATAGAGATTTTTTTATAGTAAAAGTTTTTGTCATAGATATGACACGTAATTCTGAACTTTACATGACATAATCCATGCTCTTTCTTTAATTTATCAGTTCAATAAGTTTGAAGCATCATAGAGCACACTGCTGCTATCAAAGGAATGTATAATGTATATACTAATTTATTTATTAAGCATTGCTTATATTTAAAGGAAAACTTTCCAATTATGTGTTGTAATGTCAAATATACATAGAAATTTCATTAAAAGGCCAAGTTTTTATAAACTACACATCAGTAGTGCATTATCATATTTAAATAACTAAATTTACGTGCTAATTATAGTTCTCTTATTGATTCATATTAAAAGGTGGCATGTGGATAGATAATCTGATCTTTGAGAAATAAATTTTATATACTCCTCTTAGTTTTTAAATACATCATTTAATGAAAATAATTATTTTTATGATACATAACTTAGAAGAATAATTCAATTTAAATGTTCTAAAACATGAAAAATTGATAATTTTGAACTAGAATATTTTAATGTTTTATGCATAGTACATTAAATATGTTTTTATAAGAAACCTCTACTGTTTATCATGTAGGTTTTTTAAGTACTTAATCAATACCTTTTTTAAAAAACTACATTAAAAACAGCAGTTTCTTGTAAAAAGTTAATATATTGTTTTTATATGTAAAGAATTACACATATAATTGATATCACACTAGAAAATAAGCTGCACTGATGATGAAGTTTAGCTATAGCTTAATGCAGCATTTGAAATACTTTGTAAATAAAGAAATCTCATAGTTTTATTATATAAAATATATAATACACATGCAATATATAAGCATTTAATAAATAAGATATACACAATCATGTGTGGAGTATAGTATCTTAGTACATCCAACTACTTCCAGGTAGCCAAGCACAACTCGTTCACATTGATAGACTGAGGGACAGTGAAAGTGGGATGAGCAAAGCATGACAAGTGGGAAAGCCTGAGGTCCTGCCATTATGTGAGGATGGAGGGATCACCAGAAAGGTCAGTGAGCTTTGTAAAATAAAGTGAGTACATCACTTTAGATTGTACCTGGAGGAGAATAAACCACCAATTTAAACCAAGAAGAATGAAGAGAAAGGGTGCTGCACAGAGTACAATTATAAAAAACTTAGTGATTGTACTGCTCATGAGCTGGTATTTCAAACCATTCTTCTCAGTAATATTATGTATTATACTCTTAATCTCCCTTTTTCCTATCTTGGTATTAACTTAAGCGAAGGACCACTTCCTTCACCATGCATTTCTCAGAGATGTTTTCCCTGCTTCCCAAATTGATCTCCCTCACTTTCTGGAATTGTTCCTCCTTGGGTCATTCTCTGATAAATATCCACATTCTATTTCTAATCTTTAGTCTTTCCTTCTCCTCTCATTCCTTTACCCTAACCTACAAATTATCTCAACTGTTTGACCTAAACAACCCCTTCTTTTGATGCGATCTTACTTCAGAGGCTGATTTACCTTCCCACCTTCATTTCTAAACTCATTACCATATTTGTTATACCCCTGCACTCATCTTGCAAATCTTTGTACTTATATTTTATTGTTATATTGACATGATTCTCTATAAAACTTGATACTCTTGAATATTTCCTACCTACAATTCTTTAATTCTTGACCCTCTTCACAGCTTTTGTTTCTGTTTTCAAACGCCTTTGTTGGTTTCAGTCATACCCCATTAATCATTACTGTTGTCCAGGGTTTTGTCCTCCAACTATTTTCTCACCCTTCAGTTTCCTTATGTATTGTATTGCTTCTCTTTGTATTGCTTTAGCAAACGACTTTTTTTTTGCTGAAGATAGATGATAGATATAGATAGACAGACAGATGGACAGGTGATAGATAAACAGACAGACAGATAAATAGATAGAAAGCATTAGTCCAGGGCTGCCATAACAGAATACCATATATTTGCTAGCTCAAACAACAGAAATACATTTTCTCACAATTCTGGAGTCTGGAACTATAAGATCAAACCGTCGGCAGGATTGATTTCTGGTGAAACCTCTCTTTCTGACTTATTCCCTCTTGCTGAGTCTTCATGTGGCCTTCTCTCCATAAATGCACCCTCCTAGTGTTCCTTTTATAAGAAGAACAGTCCTATTTGATTAGGGCTCCACTCTATGACCTCATTCAACCTTAATTACCTCTTTATAAGTCCTTTCTCCAAATACAGTCACACTGGGAGTCAGAGCTGACTTGGGAAAGCTATTTCAGAAACATTTAATATCTACAAAGAAAATTAATATCGCTATACTTGTAAGGACTTGAAAGTAAAAAATCTTTGAAGATATGTATTGAACTAGCCACTTAAAGATGAAATTGAAAATAATAGAAGTGGTTATTCAGGACATATGTTTATTTACTTAGCACTATTTAGAATGGTGCTAAGGGCTCTAACTGTGCTCATAGAAACTGCCTGTATTATTAAATTTTTGATTCCTTTAAAAATAAAGTCTTTTTTATTTTATCTCATCTGAAAAGCAATAAACATGACTCAGATAAATGGAAAATTTAAAAGGATCAAAGTTGCATTTAGTAAACTGTGGACCATGGAAAATTGGTCCCCTATAACGACCTTAGTATTATCAGCTATGAGTCCTGCCTCTCTTGAATGACTTTCAGGCTATTGCTCATAAGCAACTTAAGAATTTTGGGGTAGCTCTGTCATATGCAAGCAATAATACTATGTTTGTCCATACAAAGGTGTTTAGCAATGCTAGATTTGAAAAACATGAAATAAAGTTACAAGAATGAGAAGAATTAAGATTGGAACAGACGAAAAGGAGATGAGAAAGAGGTGGAAACAGCTTATTGGAGTTGAAGAAGCTAAAGGGTTTTTCGACCCTGGAGGCGGAGCAACTGATGCCACTATCGAACATGCTAGAGGCAGCTGTCCCAGAGCAGCTTTAAAGCAGAGGCAGGATTTCTGCATTAGTTTATTAAGAACCTTCTCCTATTTCACTGCTAAAGCTGAAAAAAAAAGAAAAAAAAAAGAAAAACCACAACCATATATCTATTATCATATTAAATGACCAAAAAAAAAAAAAAAATTACAGCAAAAGTAGATTGGTGGAACTCTGAGTTAGACTGGAGAAAATGTAGACTCTTTTCAAAATAAGCTATTTTAATCTATATAATTATTATTTTTTTAAATGAAGGCCAGGGAGGATCTAGTGCATATCTCCGTAGGGGATTTCAAATTCAGGCTTTAGTTCAAGATGACAATGTTGGAAGTTCCTCAACTTATCTCCTCCCATGGACACACTGAATCTATAGCTACATATGGAGTAATTTCCTCCCTGGGTTTGCGTGTGTGTGTGTTGTGGGGAACCTGGCCTCCTACACATCAGGCAAATAAGAAAAAACCTACATTGAGAAGATAGGAAAGGCTGCAACACACTCTTACTATAAATCCCACCCCTGGGAACTACAACCCACTATGGGAAGGCAATTCAAGACCCCAAGCTTCCCTCTGAGGAGAGAAAAGTTTAAACACTACATTGGGCATTCCAGCTTTTAAGACCTACACATGAGAGACAAGCCCCCAAAACATCTAGTTTTGAAAACCATTCGGGCTCACGTCCATGACACTCACAAGGTAATAGTGATCTGAGAAACACTTCTTAAAGTGTCTGTGCATGTGGACTCACTTGCTCAGAGCCTAGAGCAGAGGCAGCTGACTGAAAAGCATCAGATTTTCTGTGAATGGGGCTTACTGGCCTGAGGGGCAGGCATTTAATTTAACAGACATCATCTAGAAAAACTCTCTGGAGGCAGTGGGCATCATCTTTGCATATTCTCTGCCTCACTACAGCTTGCCAGTATCTTCCAGAAAACAGATCTACAGATGACAAATAAATGTATAAAAATATATTCAACATCAGTTGTCATTAAGGAATTTCAAAATAAAACAATCATGTTTTACATCATTGCATGCAAACTAAAATGACTACAATCCAAAAATTTGATAATGCTAACTGCTGACAAGGATGCAGAGCAACAGAAATTCATTCATTGCAGATGGGAAGGCCAAATGAGACAGTTAATATGGAAGCCTGTAGGTTCTTACAAAACTAAACATAGTTTTACCGTATACTGCTAAGTATTTACTCAAATGATTTAAACACTTATCTACACACAAAAACCTATACACGTATGAATAAAGAGCAGCTTTATTCATAATCACTAGAAATTGAGAGCATCCAAGATGTTCTTCAATAGGTAAATGGATAAACAAAATATGATACATCCATAAAATCAACTATTATTCAACAATAAAAGTAAATGAGTTATTAAACCATAAAAAGACATGAATGAATCTCATATACATGTTGCTAAGTGAAAGAAATCCGTCAGAAAAGCTACATACTATATAATTTCAATTATATGACTTTCTGGAAAAGGCAAAACTATAGAGATGGTAAAAAGAATATGCTTGTAATGATTCAGAGAAAGAATCAAATGTGTAAAATGAAGGGTATTTTTTAGGGTGGTTTAAAGATTTTATATGATAATATAATGATGAATACAGGACACCATTAATTTGCCCCAAACCACAGAAGTATATAGCACAAAGGATGAATCTTAACTATTCAAATTTAAAAAAAGATTCAGGATGTTGGGAGGTCCCAGTATGGAATGCCAAATGTAAAAAAAAATCTAACTGTATTACAAATATATGAAACAACATCCCTTAAGAGACTAGGGGTAGTGGCAGAAAGGTGATGACCTAAGTGATTTTGGAAATGAATTAAATATGTAAGACTAAGGCAAGATAAACTGTATGTAAGACCTGTACTTCAGTTGATAAAGTGTGCCATGAGACAATGGGTTAACAATTCTGATATAACTATGTATGTTTACTAAAATTAAACAATTAATCAAATGAATAGCAACCTAAAACTAATATAAAATAATATTGAATATCAACTCTAACTGAAAAATAAAAATTAAAAAAAAAATTGGCAGATCGTGAGATCCAGATTTCCCACTGTTGGAGTGAGACTCTGAAGATAAACAAGCGGAGAATGGATTAGAGATATCAATATAAACCTATATTTATTTACACATAGACCAATGTGGTTACACATAGAAATACAGATATGCGTACATACATGGATTAGTTCATACACATATATTTTCTTGCTCCGTCAGCTTAGCCTAGAAACAATGATACCCCACTAGCCCTGAGCACACCTATGACCAGTTCTTGGTTTCTAATATCATTAGCAATAAAAGGAACCAGGGTTCCTTGAAGAAACAGTTGATTCTTAGACTCGGAAGGAAACATATAAGATAAGCTTAGAATATGTTCTAGTATCAGTAAATAAGAAAAAGTTCAAAAAATAATATGCACCATGATAAAGTATGTAAAAGTGACACAGGAGACAACTGAAAGAACTTCCAATGGCAAACAGTAAAAAAATTTGAGCAATAAAATAAATATCAAATTGCACACAAAGTATAAAATAAATATCTATAATAATTAGTCCACAATAGTCTAAATAAAAAATTGAATCAATAAATTGAATAAATAAATACATGCGAGAAAAAAAACAAATCTCTCATGCAGATGTATTCAAACAATTTATGTCAATATTCTTCTCCCAAGTAGGGGAAACAACTCTCCACTCCTTAGATGTGCATAGTGACTTCCATCTAAAGAGCACAGTATGGAAAAGGTTAAAAAAAAAAAGAATTTTACAGCAGAGAAACCTAAAAAACAGCACTTTTCCCACCTCAACAATGATGTCAATATTGTTATGAACCTTTGATATGATTTAATTAAAACAGCACTTTAACTCTGTGGTCTTCCTCCAAAAAACAGTAACCCTGGTCTGTCTAATCATGAGAAAAACATCAGACAAATCCTAATTGAGAGACAGTCTACAAAATACCTAAACAGAACTCCTCAAACTGTAAAAGCCATCAAAAACGAGGTATGTCTTAGAAACTGTGACAGCTAAGAGAAGCCTCAGGAGACATAACTACCAAATGTAATAGGTATCCTGGATCAGTTTCTGAAACAGAAAATGGCATTATGTAAACAACAACAATATTAAAAAACACAGAATTTAGTTAATAATAATGTATTAATATTGATTCATTAGTTTTAACAAATATACCATATTAATATAAAATGTTAATAACAGAGAAACTGTGGTATATGTGGAAACATTCTGGACTAGTCTTAAACTTTTTCTGTAAATATACAACAGTTTTAGAATAGTTTATTTTTTAAGTAATAAAAATCTACTCTCCATTATACCATAGTGAAATTTGAGAACGTTTGGAACAAATAATGACCCTGAGATCTTCCAGACAGAAAAAAAAGAATTTCTTTAGAAATAATGAAGAAGCGGAATGGCATTGGATTCCTCTAACTGAAACATTAGAAATTAGAAGTCAATGAAACAATGCTTTCACAGTTTCTAAAGAAAAGGATTCCCAAAATAGAATTATAAAAATAATCATACTGTCATTAATTCATAAGCAGAGAATGAGTATTTTATTAGACATGCAAGATTTCAAAAAGCCATTTCCCCTGAATCCTTTGTCAGGAATTGCCATCACTCCATCAAAACAAGAGAGAAACTAAATGAAGTGGAAGGCACTGGCTCCAGGATACATGGGCTCTCGCCCGTGAGACAGATGAAGGAAATTCCATGATGACATTTGTGCAGCAGACACAAAGATTATCTATACTAGACCAAATCAAGAGGACAGAAGGCTTCAGGAGGAATATCTTTAAGAAAAAAAAAAAATGTGTTTTATTAAATTTCAAATTTATTAGCACACATTAAGAGGTGATATACGTTATTGCAGAGAGTTTGGTAATGAGTTAATGATAGAGAGAATTAAGCTAAGAAAAAAAAAAGTGGCAATTATTAACTCCTGGAATACCAAAGTAGTATAAGAAAGAAAATGAAATTACCATACACTATTGGTTCAGTTGTGAACAACATTTATATAACCTTTGTAGACTAAACAGAATTGTGATCTAACCAAAATTATAATATAGAACTCCCTGGGAAATTTTTTAACAATAAAAAAATAACTGTTTGAAGTCATGGTATAAAAGAACTATATCCCCATCTTCCATACTAGGAAATCAACAGATACTTCTAAAAGTGAAAAAATAACATCAAGATATCATTGTAAGCAAGATATTTAGAAATATAGAGGTATATATTTAAGGAAACAACTAAACAGGTGGGAAGTATTTTCTGATGAAGAGTGAAACTCAAATGGAAGGGCTAGAGCAGGGATTTGCATTTCGGGCTCCAACCCCTACAGAGAATTTAATTTTTTATACTAGGAACATACAAGATTTTCATCAAGAAATCTAAATAAAGTTAAACATATTGAGGTTCAATGACCTAGGATTGTGTCAATTGTTAGAGAACAGATTAAATTTAGAAAAGAGATTTTAATACAATTAAGAAATAAGTTCCATATTCATTTTTCACCAAGATATACAAAAAAAAAGAAAATAATGATATATGTTCATGACTTTCTATCACTAAAAGAAAAGATGGTGGGAGATTTCTTTATTGGGTAACCAGTAAACAATTACTTAAGATATGAGAACACTGTTTAACATCAGCTCTTAGTGACATAGACTGTGAAAAAAAAAAAAAAACTCCTATAATATGTGAGGAGATTATAGAACACAAGATTTGTAGCATATAATTCTAAATTGTTATAAGTGATTTTTCTTTTTTGAAAAGATTAAAACAATAGAGGAGAAGTAAAAGTAAAATGAAAACTGAAGAGTATTTTAAAATTGCTTTCATTACTAAATAGAAGTTCACCTCTGGGTGGGAGAAAAAGTTCTGACCTCTAAATGTAACAAAATCATACTTTAAAAGTTCCTTTTGTCCCTAAAACCTCATACAGAAATTTCAGCCTACTTGCATTTTCATTATCCTCCAACACAGTATATACAACAACCAGAAATAAGTGCTGTTTAAGATCATTATTTTTGAAAGCTAAGGAGGAGGTAGAAGTAATTAATCACAGCTTCAAGGAACCACGAATATATGTGAGCCAGCAAAATATCCAGGGAGAGAGATGTTTAACTGATTAATATGTAACCTATGCACATGTAGGTATGTTATTATTTGTGAAACTATCTATATACATTCTGTATACTCCTTTTTTAAACATGAAATTAATTCTTATGAAAGAGTATCCATGCATATTCTAATACTATAAAATTTGTCACACTGCTTTTTTTATAATAATTAAACATAAATTATATATAAACATAAATATGTTATAAGTTTACAAACATAATTATAAAAAATGTAATTGTTATGTAAATAATTCCTTTATTGTATAATAGGTAAAAATAGAAACTTTTTTTCCAAAAAAATCTCCAAAATCCAAATTAGTTTTGGAAAATATCACAAAACAGATTAAATTTTATGATGCATTGTCAAACTAGAGTAGTTTTACTCTTAAAGTTTATGGCACAATTATGGCCCATGGTTTGTATTCTGATTTCTGAACTGTCTCTAATATCACTTTTCAAAATCCAACCCTTCTAATATCTGTATTATAAGGTTTTGTAACAAATGGAAATTAAGATTTAGATGTACAATATGCCTTCTTTTTATACCTAGGTTTCTCTTCTTATCTATAGATATCCAGAGGCAGAGAGGGAGACAGAGAGAGTAAAAATCTAATGCAATTGACTACTTATAGGCGAGTCAGAGGACGTTCACATTCACTAAAAGGAATGTGTTTCAGTATGCTGCTCTGTTACCTGGAATATCCTTCTCATCCACCCACTTTCCAGTTACTGACCACTTCATTCCTTGAAACTCTTTTTTATGACCTCCCCACCTCAGATCCTTCTCTGCTTTTCTCAATGGTTTATTGATGTCTTTGTATTTTAAGTTCTATATTTACACTTCCGTCGCTTAACAAAGTGACTAACAAGCAACAAGAATAAGAAATCCCTCATGGTCACCTCCACACCCACAGGGCTTAGCCACATACCTGGAAAATTTTAATTATTCAATTAAATATTTGTCAATAGAATAAAAAATTAAGTTAAAGATTACAAACAAGTGTCCATTCATATCATTTTCCCACTTTACCTGTTAGGTTATTGGTAGTAGTGTTATTGTTTGTATGAGCTCCTACTACAGTGCTTTCTTAATTAGAAGAATGTGTTACAAATATTTCCCAAGGAGTAACATAGTAATTCTATTCATGAAGTTTTGATGTACATTTATAATTTATAAGAGTTTAATTTTAAGTACAAAAATGAATAGTATTTGTTTCCTGGGTCACTGATGCTGGTGCCTAGTACTGGTACCTAGATCATGGCATCTAGCAAGTGAACTCTCCTAACCACACGATTGTTTTCTACACTCCAATCTTCACAACTTCCCTGTTCAGTCTTTCTTCTCCTGCATTCTTCTTCCTCTTTCTCTGCCTTGTATCAGTGGTGTCTGTTGTCATTGCTTATCTATATCTTTGGTTAACTCCACTGTGTACACTTGAAAAGCAACCCAAGTTTCATGAAGTAGTATGAGCGTGTCTTGTAGGAAGATTTAATGAGTTATAGCAAGAATATAGTACAGTTGGAGGTACGTAGTATATATCTTTTCTCTCTTACACAGCCACCAATTGATCACCTATGTGTAAACCCTGTCTTGACACATTCAATTTTATATGAAGTTCAAGGTTATTCTGAATGAACTAAGTGGGGGCTCTGCATTTATTTCACAGAACATATGTTTTGTAAGAACTTAAGAATAAAACAATTATCCACTGGTTATCTTCTTTTCCAACATGAAAATAAAAACCCACAGTGAAATGGTGCCTTCAATTTTATTTCACATTTGTAAAAGGAACTATTTTAAATAAAGCTGCAACAATTTTGACCCCTTCTACATAAAGAAAATCAATCCAGATTGTATGTAAATATAATCCAACTTTCATCTCCACTTCATTTCAACTTCCTGTAGAGATTCAATGAACTGTAAAGAAAGCAAACAAATGAGGCTAGAATATGTGCTCTCTCTAGTAAATGAATGCTTCTCTGGTGTATTTACTGGCTCCACTGTTACCTTGGGCTGTGCTTTATAGTGTTTTTTATATAGTCCAGTGCTGCCTGGAGTTCATCAAAATTTCTTATTTTCGGAAGGTGTACATATATATAAACTCAGAGTTCAAAGATATTAAAATCCTCTATGTCATTATCACTGAAAAGAGACTGCCATCTCAGCTTATTCTTCAGAGCCTGACTTCTTTGTCAACTCTAATAGCAGGGAAATTTAAGTAGACATTTGATACAGAGGAGTGGAAGTCATTCCTCACTGGGCCACTAACTGGGCCTCTCACTAGCTTTTTGGTTCTATTACAAGGTCAACTACTACTAAAAATTGAGGATTATTTCAAACCAAGAGACCAAGAAATATATCTTTTCTCTCTTACACAGCCACCAATTGATCATTTTCCTTTCCATTTGCATTGTGAAGCTAACAGGCTCTGTAGGCATCAAGGCATTTATTCCTCACAGCCAATATGCTGTAACTTTAAAATGTCCCTTACTTACAGGCTGCCTTTTGGTTGTTCCATCCTGCTTTGCTCTTCCAATCTTAGTGCAGGGATGGGATAGAATTTGAGACTGGCCTTCTCATCTAGAGCACCAATTTAGAACACTAGGACTGGCCATTTCCATACTTAGCTCACACTCAGTACTTTCTTTCACAACACTGCCTTGTCTATAATTTGTGTACACAAGTAGAATGCCCCTCCCCCATTACATTATAAGCTCTCTTAAAGACAGAGATAATGTCTAATTCATCTTTGTGTTTGCTTCTTCACCAGAGCCTTGGAAAATCATTCTTATAGAGTATATATTGAATATGTATGTATTCAATATATATACATATACATTCTAAGCAGTCCTAGATTGGTCCTACATGCCTCCAAAGTAATTAACTCTGTTAAAATATTCCCTCAATTAATTCTATAGTTCCCTTAGCATATCTTTGCTTTGAACATTGTGTCACAATTATGTTTTTTAAAGTGCTGTTAATATGCCTTGTATTAATTCCGTCTTGTTAGCTATGCTGGCAAGAGCTGCCTATTTTCCTGTGATGCTTTTAAATGAGCCCAGAGGCTAAAATGTAATTGGCAGATCCAATAAAAGGTTTGAGCATCCTTAAGTTGCATTTCCATGACACAGAGAGAGAGACTTTCATTTGGGACTTCCTAGCTCACATACCCTCTTGGCATGAGATTTCTTATGTTTCAGGATGGTAATGCATCCCTAAAGTGAAATCGATTTGTAAATTGAATTCATATTAAAAATACCAGGAAGTGAAAGCCAAGGCACAGAATTAGTGAGGCAGATGTAATACAAATATAAAATATAAGTAATTTTGTTCTTGTCATCCTGATCTTCACATTTTTTATCTATCTTTATCCTCCTTATTCCAGTTAAGAACATTTGAAAATAATTTAAGCAACAGAGAAGGATTTTATGCTAAGCAATAATAAAGACAAGAAGAGGATCCAAAGGAGATATGAAGACTAAGTGTAATATGATTTTCTGGATAAGATCCTGGAACAGGAAAAAGACATTAGGTAAAAACTAAGGAAACTGAATAACATGTGGACGATAAAATATTTAAAAATGAAGTAAAGAAATTTCTAAATCAAACATTATACGCTGTTTTAAAAATCTGCATTATAGACATTATAGAGCACTAGGAGGTTGTTAAATGCCACTTTAGTTTTTAGCAAAAGCTAGTCCAATGAATGATTTTATGAAGAAGAGAGCTCTGCTTTCTGTTATAAATGATAGAAACCTTTATAAAAAATATGTATCCCTACGTTATATTTTACACTTTCATAAACATTAACCTATCTTTCCAATAATTAACAATGTGGATTTTATAGTACAAATAATTTCATTGCTTATTATTTACAATCAATTTAGAAAGTAAGACAATGTTTTAATATTTGCCAAAGCCCCACCATGTATGGAATATGCATTCCCCATCCAAGAGCAATGCAACCAGGTAACACATTTTATCTTTCTTAGTCTGACCACTTCTACAATATTCTCTTTTTCACCTCTTTCTAAAAATATTTGGCTTGTCCACTCAACACTAAATCTATAAAAACTGTAATTACAGTTCCTCTAGATTTCAGATTTTCAGTCTACGAGAAGATTAGACACATACTTCCAGGACAGAAAAAGGAGCCTCTTATTACTATGACGTAGCTCTATCAGAATCTCTGCTTTTAGAATCTGCCCTGGTCATACTTTATATTAAGAAACCAGGCAGGACTGTAGATTTATTCATGTCAGCTCTGAAATATTTACTCTCTCACTCTTTTCTTCAGTCTTCTGAGGTTAATTAGATAGCATCAGAAAAAAAAAAAAAAAGAGTATGTGGGCAACGTGAACTCTGGTCTAAGAGGCAAAAAAATCTGGCTTCTAAACAAAACTAGACCTGAATTGGCTGTTTATCCTTGGGCCAATTCCGTTCCTTGCGTATCACTTTTATCACTGATCTGTTGAACTAAGTCCCTTTTAAGCTTAACAATCTATGGATCTGGGGTGCAAAAAGCAAATAGAAACACAATTAGAGGAGAACCAGAGTAAAAAGTGGGTCTCAATAGAGGCAGAAAAATATAGATAATCTGGTTTGTCTCTACTGATGCTCAGGTTAGTCAGAGCAATCTTAAAAATCCTCTGACAGCACACTCTTCATCACAGCTACCCAGAAAGCCTTCCCTCATGTCTCCCACAAAAAGTAAACTCTCGCTTTCTGATCTCTTTTAATGTGATGTTCCCTTTGTAATCACTTAATGGTTTCTGCCTTTGATTATAATTTTTTATGCATAAGTTATCATAAAGTACTTATTGAATAAGTGAAAAAATAAATCAATACATGAAAAAGTATTATGTTAATCTTATTTGGGTATGGTAGGTAAATCAAAATTAGAATGCATCTGGCTATGTCTTCTATGCCTGAGAAAATTAAAAGGTTCAACAAATTAGTTGAAAAGCATTACAAAGTCTTTTCATAAAGTGCAAAAGAAAACATTAGTATCCAAGCAACCCAGATTAAATGCTTTTTAGTTTGGCAAGCTTAAAGGAAAAAAAGATGAGATGTATGCTTTAAGAGAAAAATTACTGGTAATTATACCTCACTTTAATATACGGAAAGCTAAATTCTCTGATCCCTCAGTCTATCAAACATGTATTGAGGTGCCAGGAAGGAGTCAAAACTGCATAAAACACAGCCTGTCTATTTGAGGCACCTCTCAACTGATAAAGAAGAAAAAAATGAAGACAAATAATTCTGTAAATAAGGTGGAAGGCAGGTCAAGTGCCAGGGTAGTGGCTCAGCTCAAAGGAGTATGACTTTTCAAGGAAAAAGAACTGCTTTGGATTTTGCATAGTCAGGTCACCAGAAAAGCCTTCATAAAGAAGAGCAACTTGAATTATACCGTGAGTAGGGTATGGTGCACTCGAGTGTGCGCACATGTGCGCGCGCGTGTGTGTGTACATGCTTTCTTGCTTTCTTTGATAGATATATTCTGTTTGCCCTTTAAATTCAGGCTTAACTTGCTTTCCATTGGGAGAATGACTTGATTGAACTACAGCAGAGAATTCTCCCATGCTTTGTGCTGGGTTTGGCTGGACAATGGGAGCCCATGAGCAAAATCAGAGGGTCTGGGAGGAGGAGGTCAGAGTACTTATTTCCCTGGATCCTGTACGGAGTGATTATCTCAGACTGACAATATCCCTGAGCTATTTAAAAATAATCCTCTTCATACAACCCTTCCTTCCAAGTGCTAAGTACTTACTCCACCCTCCCTCGAGGCCTACAGTTGGTTAGTAATAGCCCTATTGTTATTTACTCTAGGATACTGCATTATTCTTCATAGATTCTCTGCCGAAATCTTTGTAAATATGTCCTTAATTAAATAATTCTTGAACTATCCTAATAGTTCTATGGATCCTCTTTATACTTTCTCTGCACCCCTTCTCCAACTGCGGAGAACTGCCCATGGGGCTGCTTTGCCAAAGTAAAGGTGTGGAAAGCCTGGGAGTTTACACTCTCTTCAACAAGATCTTCAAACAATGACTGACTGGTGCCAGCTCCCTCTCCTAAAACTGGGATACACCCTGAGACATAACTTTCTCTCCAGACTTCTTCTACAGGATTAGGCTAATGCTAGCCTCCATAAGGCTTTGCCTAAATTGCATCCACGTAGCCTTTTTTCTAATTTTCCCCCCTGCTTACCCCACACCCTGAGTGGATTCGCCTAGGAACCCTTTCTCAATAAATCACTGGCACAAGGAACCTCATCTCAGGGTCACTTCCAGGGAATCTGACCTAAGACATACAATGTCTAAAACATTGTACACAATTGATGAACAAAGACTTCTATAATAATACTAATATTAATTTCATCAGTTCTAAAATTAAAGCAACTTCTACATGTGCATATTTTATGTTCATCAAATAATTCTTAGAGAACCCAGATTACTATATTTTAGGACCAATTAACTGCATTAACCCAAGGCTAGATACATATTAAATGAAAATATAAGCTCTTGGAAGGGATATGTGGAACAGTATCTTGACCAGATAGATTCTAAATGCCACGTCTTTGATAATCCTTATAAAAACTCTCTAGCATCTGGTGAAATTCAAGTGATTCTTCCTAAGTTAATACGATCTTCTTTGTAGCTTTGTCTACAGATTAATCAGATAATCAAACTGTGGGCTACATTTTTATGCAGAAAACAAAACCACAAAGAATCTTTATGTAGTTAAAGATATAATGCAAAATATTATTTGAGACTTGAGTAAATGACCTACGTATCAGGACTCCTCAGTCCTGTTCCAACTGCTGACTTCATAAGCTCTTGAAGCTATTACCTAATTTGCCTAATATTTTATAAGATAAACTCTGCCCTTAATTTCAAAAGATAAACACATTTCAAATAATAATAAATTAAGTTTCTCTGCTAGCAAAAGTCATATTAAGCTTTAATATAAATCATTATGGGTAATTAAATACA
>NW_011889015.1:1862126-1864182 GCF_000151845.1 Pteropus vampyrus
GATATTTTAGAAGAGGTGAGTTGGAGAACTCAGAGTTGCTTAATTTAACTATTTAGATGTGATTTAATAAATACTCCAAGATAATAAAGGAGACACATACATTATATTAGTAAGGAACAATATATACTTTATGTCACAGGTGAGGCATTGGACCGAGACATCTTGGGTTTGAGACTGAGTTCTATACTGAGAGGCCAGTCATGCCATAGGTCAGATGCCTACAACTCCTAAAAGCAACAATGAGGTCTGCTCCAACCAGCATGAAACTTTTGCCAGGACAAGGATTGCCAAATGAAAATTAGAGAAGATAAAAATGTTACAGGACCTCACATAGAAAGGAAAGAAAAATCTTTACCCATAAAATCTTAGTTAATGCATATTAAAATGCCTATAATGTTTTTTTGATGACAGATTTAAGTTTCTCTACACACCATCAATTACTATTCAGAGGAAGAAAATAATTTGCAATGTTTTATGGAGTAAAAGTCAATATGCAATAAGTTTATAATTTAAATTATTCAGTCAACTAAATGTAGATGGTCAGCTAATGGAGTTATGTTTTAAAACAAGTTATGTGGCAATAAGTTTGTATAACAAGAAAGCCCTTTATTATAGAAGAAAATGAAGTCCCATAGAAGTTCTGACTTATGCAATTCACCTCAGCTTGCCTTAAGAGAATGCCATTTTTAATGGTCTCATGCTTCACTGAATGGCAAAATTTCAAAGGTTACTTCTAGCTAGCACAATCAATCCAGGAGCTCTGCGTGCAACTTTAACAGCAGCTGTGAAAGGAATTGCTGTATCCTGAGAAGATGGAGCAAGCAGAAGCAAAGGACAGTCAACATAGTCAATTATATATTATTTCTACATGTACATAGTAAAATGAATTTTAAAAAAAGAATTCAACGAAATAGCCAGGTTTTCCTTGCCTATGTACTAATAAATATCTGGATAAACAACTCACATTTCAACATAATATACTTTTCTCAGTATTCTCTGGCTCTTTACTCTCTCCTTTTAAAACATAGTCAGGTCTCCCTCAACCTAAAAATTTCCAGCCATGAGAGAGACATCCAATTAAGTCCCCCTTTGGACCATGAATGCCTTAGCAGTGCGGGCTCACTCATGTTGCCAGTGCTTAGCAAAGTACTAGACATTTGAGCAGTGTTTCAATAACTGGATAAACTGAAATACCTTAGCTCTTCTCTTAATTCTTTGATTTCTTCTCTTTCCAATCATTCTTCCTTCTTTTTCTCTTTCAACCCCTAATTATAAATATCCTCAAGATACTATGTTAGACCTTCTATTTCTCTCATATATAATGTCTTTTATCAATGTCATTTATAATGATGGATCAAACTTGAGATGCCATTTCTTCTATATTCTCCTCCATTAGTTAAATTTTTCTCTCTTCTTTAACCTGTATAATATTTTGTACTTCAATCACACCACTCAGTTATTTGAACCTATATAATAGTAACTGAAGGACTTGCCATATATTTAAGTCAAGAATGACTGCTATCAGAAATTAGAACAAAAGGTCATCATTGATCCAAAATAATATAAGCCACATTATTTTCTGAATCTTAAATTGAAATGTAATTTTTTAAGCTGAAGAATCACTCCAAACCAAAAGAAAACACCTATAGTCCAAAATCACTGAATAAAAACATGATAGAAATTGAAAATTACTTTCTTCGATAAAGTTCATTTTGATTATCAGCTTTTTAAAATTTCCACATTCCAATTTCTCCTCTTTCTGCTCACTCTCAGATGACAACGTTGTTCCTTATTTTATTGAGAAAACAGAATCTGAAGAGAATTTCCACAGGGTGTGATGACCATAACTATCAAGCCACCTGCCTCTATGCACGTCATTATGTCTTTAATCACATTATTGTTGAAAAGCTGTTAAGTGTTGCTATTGAGAACCAACTCCTCCACTGCTGCACTGGATCCCATCTCCTTTTTACCATTCAAAGACATTACTCCTGTAATTGTCCACACTCTCTCCTGAATCATCAGTTCCTTACTTTTTAATATCTCCTTCCTATCA
>NW_011889015.1:1865537-1867886 GCF_000151845.1 Pteropus vampyrus
TATATATTTCACTGTCCCTAAGTGGAACATTACTACATAAAAATCATTTTTCATTTAATTTTTTCCTATTCCAATTAAAACATGTTTTACAATTCATAATAAATTAATCTTCACAATATAATTCAAAGTTTTAGTGTAATTTTAAAAAAGTATTTCCCCTGCATTCTTTATTATGCACCTGTTCATTGTTAAGATTTCACAAAAGAATAAATTGTAGATTTAATATTCTTGTGCAAATAAAATGTAGCCTATCAATTTGGGGGCATTTAAAATAGCTCTAATAAGACTTCTTGAATCACTGAATCCAATTTCAATGTGATTTACTTTAGGAAATGCTAAGTGAATGTCATCAACTACTCAATATTATATTTTAGAGTGTCTTCAATTATGTTTCTATATTATTTTAAATGGTCAGAATAAAATTATATTATGGGTTTACTCAGGACTTAGGGAAAATATATGAATTTCTCATAAATACTATGAGTCAAATTTAAGTACATATTAATGCAAATATACTTTTGCTGGCAACGAGTGAAATGCAAACTCACTGTTTTGCCATGTCCATTGAGGTGATGAGGCCAGCTGTAGGTTTTGATTATTTATTTAGAAGAGAGTTCTTTGGTAATTAATACTGGATAAATTTACTCATCGATAAAATGAGAATGTCTACTCTAAATAAGGTAATACTATTTTGTCTTAATTTAGTTAATGTGTTTTCTCAGTATTATAGACATAATGAAAAATGGGAATTACCTGGTCCTACTCTCTGTGGGGATGAGAACAGAGGATAGGACATAAGTTAACAAAGACTCAGTGACTAACGACTAAATCGAGAAAGAGCAAGGTAATGCACTGAGCTGAGGGATAGGAAGGAGGTGAGGGTAAAGCAAAGGAACAAGGCCGAATGAATCAGTCACCAGAAAGGAAGGGCTGAAGCAGACTCTAGGATGTGAATACAAGGTCAGGAGAATAATGAAAAAACCGAGAATACAAAAGAAACAGATGGTTTTAAGAATTTAAGAGACTGTCAATAGTAAACCCAAGATAGAATATAGTCCTCTCTGTACTAATTTGTATACATGACTCAAATTAATATATCTACAGAGTGTAGCACTAGGAAAAAAAAAAAAACAGCCTCCATACTGTGAAGATTCACCACCGGTGATTAAGCACACCGATGGACAACTTCTCGCCTCATTGATAACTCTGCTTTTCCATCTAAGGACTTTCTCTAGAAAGCTTTCTTATCTTGCACACAGGACAACTTAAAAGTATAGAAAATTTTATTCCAGAAAATTCTCAACCGAAGATGGACTCTAATGGTGAATAAATACCCCAACTTAACTGTACCTTGGAGGGACAATTTTGAGGTGAGTTTTACACAGTTCTCAAACTTTCCAATGAGATTAAACCCTATTTGCCGAAATCATAACCTGCTTATCAATGCACATTTAGTGATTTTTCTCCTCTCTTTGTCTCATTTTCCTATTGCTTCACTTGTACTTCCAAGGATCATCTCCTAAGTAAATACAAGTCCTTGAGTTAGTGTATGCATTAAGGATATTCGAATTAGACACTGATAACTAAATGACATAGAGTAAAAGTCAGAAGTAATACATTTTTATTAATTCTACTGTTTAATAAAATTGTTACCTTGAGGGAGATAATAATTGACCTTAACCATTTTAACTTTTAGAAACATGGATTAACTGTTCACATCACTTGCCTAGGTCTACAGTTTTTGGAGTACACACACACACACACACACACACACACACACACACACACACACACACAAGTGCATAATTTCAGGAATTTTCTTGGGGGTAGAGGCAGGGATCATACATCTGTGTTCAAAAATTAAGTTTCTAAATTCTTTCTGATCTTCTGATGTTAGTTTCACATAGTATGGTAAAAACTTAATGTTAGATTCATACAGAATAAATGAAAAGTTCTCAAGACCTCCAAATTAGGTGAGTTTGAAATTATCCTCTCAAGAGCACTATATGGATAGATATTATGACACCAGGACAGAGAACAATGGTCAAACAATTTTTAAGTTAAAGATTTTTTATGGGCTGTTCATATTCAAAGTGTCAAAAATGATACCATGAAAACTCTGTTTATTTAGCCACATACGATTATCCAACAGGATTAAATCTCTTCTCTGCCATTGTGACATAAACTGTAAACATCCTAAAATCCATTGGTTGTTTTAAAAACCCTCCAATATATTGTGATTTTATTTTGAATGATTTCATTTAAATTTCCTTTACTAAGTTTGGTTTATCCAGTATGAGGTAATTATAGAATACTTTTATTCTTAGATAATCTTCTCACATTCATATG
>NW_011889015.1:1867936-1869669 GCF_000151845.1 Pteropus vampyrus
AGGGAGGGAGGGAGGGAGGCAAGCCTTCTAGATGTCATATGAGAGCTACAATTAATTTATCTTTCCACTTTAAAAATGATATTTTCTATATACTGGTGCTCTCCACTTCTTATTCCCCCTTCCTCCTGACCTCACTTTAATCTCACTTTGATTTCACTGCTCCACTGAAATAGATTGTCTCAAGGTGACAAATGAACTCATATTGATAAATCTAATAATTCTCAGTCCTAATATATTTTTTTAACTTATGTGCTGCATTTGACACAATTGGAACACTTCCTCCACTGGGTTTCTGAGCTGAGTATTAACTTGTCCAAGTCTAGTCACTTGAAGACTGGCTGTCAGGAGACGGATGGCCTCCTGGAAAATATCCAAGGAAACAGGCTTTAGCTGAGTGCTTACTGCAATCAATCCAGGTGCTCCCTCAACCATGAATTTGAAGGAGCTGACTAGGCTGTAAACTAAGGCTCTGCCAAATCACACAGCTGCAACAACAAGGTACTGACTCCAGCCTTGTCTCCTATCAATGTCAGGGGAGGAGCTAGTGCTCCCAGGACTACAAGCCTAAAAGTTCTACATCCCCAAAGGTGGAATCCCTCTCCTCAAGTCTGATATCAGCCCACTGAACTCTTGGACCCTCCTTGAGAGTGATATTTTTTTCAAATTTACTTGGTAACATTTTATTTAAACATTGTATCTGTATTCACCGGAGAATTGGCATATAGTTTGAAAAAATTATTTTGTTGCCTTTATCAGATTTTGCTATCAAAGACAAGTTGGCATGATAAAATTAATTATGGAGCTTTTTTTTTCTATCAGGAATGAATGGAAATTGGTAGTAGGATCTAGGTAATCACCTTTCAAATTTCTCTGCCTGAATCTCAATCACATTAAAATGTACTTCAATCAATTTTCTTTGATCATAATCAGAAATTTTCTCAAGGCAAAACTATTCCTTAGTATGCTATGAGTTTTATTTTTTTGTTTTTGTTATTTTTTTTGTAAGCCCCGACTCTTGCTTTCATCCTTAATGTTTTAATAAGGAACCAGTATAAATTTTATTTCATTCACATTTACCACTTTAAAGTGCTCAGAGCTGTACAAATAGTCTTCAGAAAAGAGAGGTCTAAACCATTATTTTTTTTTTCCTGTTAAAGATTTCTCTCTTTGGTACTTTTGGTGTCTCCCAAATATGTCTTCTAACCCTTTGTGTATGTTTATCAGTGTGTATTTTGGGCTGAAGAATGGACAACCAGATTCCATCTTTAGCAATTGTATCTGTACTGGTAAAGAGAAGTAACTGGATAATTGACTAACATAATTGCACTGGTAATTTAAAACCCTGAATACTACTTTCTTTTTTAATATGAGTGTTGCTCTTAATTGCATGAAATATATATTTCACTGTCCCTAAGTGGAACATTACTACATAAAAATCATTTTTCATTTAATTTTTTCCTATTCCAATTAAAACATGTTTTACAATTCATAATAAATTAATCTTCACAATATAATTCAAAGTTTTAGTGTAATTTTAAAAAAGTATTTCCCCTGCATTCTTTATTATGCACCTGTTCATTGTTAAGATTTCACAAAAGAATAAATTGTAGATTTAATATTCTTGTGCAAATAAAATGTAGCCTATCAATTTGGGGGCATTTAAAATAGCTCTAATAAGACTTCTTGAATCACTGAATCCAATTTCAATGTGATTTACTTTAGGAAATGCTAAG
>NW_011889015.1:1871679-1880366 GCF_000151845.1 Pteropus vampyrus
CATGCATCTAATTCATTGAATCCTTGGAAAGTAATAATCCAAATGTGTGAAATTGTGATGTCTCAGACATAATGATGAAATGCTTATTTTAAATCTGCTAATTTACTGATGACCATGCCCACAGACTTTTATGGACAATATTTTATAATTCAAAATAATTGACTATTTTTTTGTAAGTTGATTCACTTATCATAAGCCAAGTCATGATTAATTCTTAATGCACTTTCAAAAAGCAATAAAAGTGATTTGTTTTCTTGTGACATCAACTTAAAAAAAATAACTACAGTCTGTAATCAAAGAAGAGACAAAATGCACATTTGGAAATTTAAAAACTGGAAGAAATCAAATAAAATTCCAAATGAGACAATTAGAAAATAGCCAGATTAGTACAATATTTTTACCTGTCAAAATAATGATTTTTCAGCCACCAATGTCATTTTATAAAAAAGCTTTGCCATTGTCAGGCACCTATTTTTGCATATGCAGGATAGGTTAAGAATACTATGCCTTCTCTTCCCTCAAAACCTCCCTCTCCAAAGAATGCTTTATATGTTAAAAATGATGGTGTTGCAAAGAGTGCGAAAACACTGTTTACTTATTTACAAATAAAAGTTTGGGATTTCAAAAATAAGTTTATATCGTCTACGCAAGCTAAACAAATATTTTTATATTCTGTTTTATAATATGAGATTGCATTTCTATTTCAAAAGGCTAAAGTAGATAATATATAAAAAGGTCCCGAAAAACAAGAAAAATAAATTTTTTTTCAACAAACTTTTTGAGTGTCTACTTCATACCAGTCATTTTCAAGGCACTGGAGATACCATAAATAACCAAGCAGACAAAATCTCTGCATCCATGGAACGTATATTCTAGTTAAAAGAAACATACAATATACAAATATATACAATGTCTACTGGCCCAATTCTCCAGTTCACTCCTTTTGTCTTCAGCAATGTCCTTTCTACTAATTAGTTCATAAACTGAGGTAGATTTATTTATAGTAATTATGTATTTATTTCCTAAAGAAGACTTTATTTTTAGAATAGTTAATTATTTTGATATGATACTTTCTCAATGGATATTATTTACATAAAGTTTTCCTCTATTAATTCTTTTCATTGCTAATTGCTATTTTGCTTTATTAGTTCAGTGTTCTTTTCCAATTGTTTTATTTCCAAAACTCATTGTTGATTCTTGTTTACCTGTTCATATTTGAAGCCTAGGGCTTAGAGTAAGTATTGATGTCAGAATATATTTGTGCTTGCCAATTGGGAATTCTTGATACTTGGATGCGCTGTCCTCTCCCAGGAAGGATCGAGAACTTACACTTCAGAAGAAAATCTTTTTGTCTTTATCTTAGGGGCTAACTCATAGTTACTCCAGGACTTTTTCCCATTTCTTCCTATCCATAAGCATACAGCATTATTTGAAATTCATTTAGGTTCTGATATACTTCTGTATAGCCTCCAAATATGTAGAGTATTAAGCTAAATGTTTTCATATTGTTTAGAACTTAATACCAAGGCTTTCCTACAGATAATATGACACAGGCCAAAAGATCAATAATTACAGGAAAGTAAAGACAAGTACCGGTCTAGTGCTCTAATAACTAACCTTTAATTCGTTTCTTCTAATGAATACTACAGACTTTTCTGTTATTTACATTTGTTGACTAATGTGGTAGCTTCTCTGAAGATTTTTAAGAAGCTCAGTTCTCTTCTTCCCTTCTTGTCTGGTGTTAGGATCTTTTTCATCTATGTGTTTATATTTTACAATGTGTTTATGTATCCCTACATGATATGCAATATTTTCTTACATATTCTTAAATTTTGCATGCATTATTATATCAAACCAAACTTAATTTTTCCATTAAATGATATATTTTTAAAATTTCTTCATGAGTATACATTTATCTCTAGTTTATTTGATTTAACTATATGATTTACTATAACTTGTTTTTCTTATTGAATATTTAGATGTTTCTTATTTTCCCCAATATAATTAAAACTTTTAAATTAACCACATAATTCATGTCTCTTTGTGCATATCTGCTAGAGTTACTCTAAATCACTAGTTCTGTTTGGTCTGAAAGCCCTTGGGGGTACTAAAGAATTTTTATGAGCATATGAGAGGTCAGAAATATTTTTACAATAATATTAAAAAATCTTTTGCCTTTTTAATTCTCATAGTGTACATTTGGAAGATTTGCATAATTCAGTGACCCAATATTTCCAAATGTCCAATGAGTGATGTAACAAAATTATGCATGGCTATAAGACCTATTCAAAGTATAAGATAAGTCAATGAATTTTAGTGTAAAAAACTACGAAACATTTATTTACATGGCTATAGAATCCACATTGCAAGTAAACATTTAAAAAGTATTATTTATTGAATTCTGATGTAGTATAAAGAAGAATATCCATAATTAAACGGAAAAGTTATTCAAATGTTTTTCAAAATATGTATTTTCCTCATACAATTCAACCAAAACAACATATTAAATTAGTGTAAATGCAGAAGCAGATATGAGAATCCAACTGTGCCTTATTAAGCCAGATAACAAAATGTAAACAATGGTACTCTTCCCACTAATTTCTCTCTCCTTTATTTGAAAAGTAATTTTTCATGAAATATGCTATTTTAACATGTAATGCATTTATGCTGTTTTTAAATAAAACAATAAATAAATATTTAAAGTTTTATTCAGATTTAGTTTCTATATGGCAAATAAATATTTTTTTTACCCACAAAAAGTAAAATTTCTTTGAGGTCTTCAACAAATTTTTACAATTTAAAGATGTCCTGAGACCAAAATAGTTGGAGAACCAATAGTATAAGTGTATACATCTAAAGGTTAAAAAAAAAAAAAATGAGGTGTAGGATATGTGTCAATTTTAGCAAACACTGAAAAGTTATTCTTTAGTCCCATTGTACCAAATATGATGCTACCAGCTGTTTGCAAGGATTCTTATTTTTCCACATCTCTAGTAATATTTGGAATAATGAAAATTTTTATTTTATTTTTCAGTGCAAATGGGTGTGAAATAGTGTGTGATTGTTTTTACTTTTTGTTTCCTTGTCTATGAGGAGCATATAGCACTTTTTAAACCATATAACAAAGCATGTTTCGCCTCACAGGCCAGTCAGCTATATGAACATCATGTACTGGCTTTTCAAAGAATATGAGTTTCCCTCTCCACATTTTCATATACTGTAGCTGAGCAAAACCTCTCGAAAATGTGTGGTAACAAAGAATTTTAGATAGAACAGAGAGATGGTTTTGTGAACATGCTTCACCTTGACTAGATTATGTGCAGCCTTGTTTTCCTTAAATAGCCTAGATAATGCAAGATTAACTTCATGTCCTCACTGAACTGATGCTTTGGCTTTTCTCTGACAACTAAGTAGGTCAGATCATATTATTAGAGAAAACAATATAGCCTAGAAGAAATAGCATAGGCTGAGGACACAGGAACCTGCTTCTAGTTTCATTCCTTAATACTTTAAAGAATATGATAAGAAAACTAAAATAATTATTTTACAATTTAAAGTTGTTAAAATGAGTTGACTATAATAAAAATTTTAGAATAAAAATATAAGTTGAGACAAAATTAAATGTTTAAAGCAGAACTTTACTGGCATTTAAAGCAAGATGAGAACTTGCAGCCAATTAAAAAAAAATGAAAATTAGATGTTTTAAAAGATTGTAAACATAAAATGAAAGATAAAGGTTGACCTTTATTACCATGAAAATAGTCATAATCAAAAGAGTAATTAAGATTTGTAGAAAAATTAAAGATAAAGAATAAAAAAAATTTAAAAGATTTTTAAAACTTCAGAGCAAAGTAAATGAAAGATAATATTGTTGATAATAAAATGTAAAACAGTATCTATCTTTTAAAAAAATAAAACTCTTAATGTTATAAAATGAGAAAGTTTTATCAAAATGTGCTCTTGATATTTAGAGGATAAATACATAGATACAGAGAGTTTTAATATATGCCTATATATATTATTCAGTATAATTTTTTATGATGATTATTTTCATATTAAAATTACAAATTAAAGTGAAAAAATTCTGGATCAGGTCTATCTTCCTTCTGAGCAGTACTTGAGAAAGTAGGCAATTGTCTACATAAACCTTTGACTAATGCCCTTCTGTTAAGTCTAGCTTGCCATCCAGGTCATGAGGATTGATTCTGCTCTTCTCTCTGTCCAGTCTCCAATACTACGTTGCTCAATACTAGGATGGATGATCTCTCAGCATGAACGCAGGAGGTGAAACTCAATTATGCTTCTCATGATCTGAAGTTACTTGGTGAATGGTAGAAAAAGTATCACTAATAAGCTGAGGGAATTGACAATGTGAGAAATTTACTCTCTATTCTGTTCACTGCACTTTTCTCCTCACCTGCTCCTCAAAATACATAGACATGTTAGTGTAAATAACCTATCTCAAATACAAAGCCACTTCTAAAGGTCACCAATCAGCAACTGTGTTATATTTCCTATAACAGGAACTCAGTCACATGTACAGATCATAGTCATACTTGGGAGACCATAGAGATACAAATACAGTAAAAGAGCTGTACATTGATCTTACTTTAGTTTACCGGGTGGCCTATTGTATTTATATGTTAAAAATGAATTTATTTTCTACTATACAATAGTATAGTCTACATACATACATGTATATATGTATAGTCTACATACAGATACATTATGAATATAATCGAATCATGTAAAGAGCTGAAAACCACAAAAAGTTTACCTAAATGACACTTGAAGTTGTGTTATCAAAAATAGTTCAGTATGAAAAGGTGCCCCACATTATACATCATTAGGGAAATGCAAATTAAAACAAAAATTAGATACCACTGCACACCTATTACAATGGCCAAAATCCAGAACACTGACAACACCAAATACTAGCGAAGATGTGGAGCAACAGAAACTCTCATACATTGTTGATGAGAATTCAAATGGTACAGTCACTTTCTTATAAAACTAAACATACTCTTTTACCATATGATCCAACAATTGTACTCCTTGGTAATTACCCAAAGGAGCTGAAAACTATGTCCACACAAAAACTTGCACATGGATGTCTATAGGAGTTTCATTCATAATTGCCAAAACTTGGAAGCAACCAAGATGTCCTTCAGTAGGTGAATAAATAAACTCTTATACATCCAGATGATATGATTATTGGACTATTATTCAGTGCTAAAAAGAAATGAGCTACTAAGTCATGAAAAGACATGGAAGAAACTTAAATGCATATTACTAATGAAAGAAGCCAATCTGAGGCAGCTACATACTGTATGATCCCAAATATATGACATTCTGGACAATGAAAACTATGGAGACAATAAAAAGATCAGTTGCCAGGGGTGGGCATGTGGGAGAGATGAATAGGCAGACACAAAGGATTTTTAGGGCAGTAAAAATATACTGTAAGATATTATAATGATGGTACCATGTTGTTATACATTTGTATAAAACCACTGATGTACAACACAAGAGTGAACCCTAATGCAAACTGTGTAAAGTGTCAATGTACTTCATCTTTGGTAAAATTTTGGTAAATGATGTTGATAATGGGGAAGGCTGTGCATATGTAGGAACAGGGGATATATGAGAAATTCTGTACCTCCCTCTCAATTTTATTGTAAACCTAAAACTGCTCTAAAAAAATAAAGTCTTGAAATACATACATGTAATTCAAAACACAATTTAAAGTAATTACATCTTGTTGCTACAAAAAATAGACAACCAATGTATAAATTTATTTAGCATTCAATAATACATAAAAATTAACATCATAATCACTACATCAAATCATCTATATCAAAATGTAAATAATACTCTATTATTTTCAGGCTGTTTAAAATTTTAATTAACTAGAATTAAAATAATTCTGTGATTAAGTAATAGCCATCCCATTTATATTCTATGGTCAAATTTTTCTCCTTCTCCCCCCATGATTTTTCAGTTGTGTTCTGCCTATGGAAAAACACCCTGCAATGCAGACGATAGGATTTAACTGATTACACCCTGCCAAAGATTTAGTCTCTGTATGTTCCAATTATGTCAATATCCACTGGATCTAACAGCTAAAAATAACACCAAGTCTCTCTTTGTCACTTGGGTTTTCTAATATTAGCACAAATAGATTTTAAGAACTAACCACTTTTGTAACTGACTTATCACTGATTATATATGTATGTTGTATGTGTGTGCGTATATATATACACACAAATAAGGCATACCCTGGATAAGGAAAAGAAAGAGCCTCCAAAACTGTTATTTTGAATCTCAAAAACATTGTTTAGAAATGTAATAGATAATATAAGTGCATAAAGAATTGTACAATGTTTTAAAGAAAAAATTTAAATATCACAAGAATGTCAACTTAATGTATTAACGAATTTGTATTAAAAATAACTGCAACAGGATTGACAGATTATATTTGAAGAAATTGCAAAAATTATTCTAAATCTGGGCCTCTGTTCCAAGAAGATGAAATTAGCTCACTCATTCATTTCTCCTGCCTTTAAGAAAAAATCCCATTGAAATAGCCAAAGGAAATTAAAAAAAAAAAAATGATAGTACCAATGGAAGATGTGAAGGACATTATTGATGCATGAAAGCGCTGAGGAATTGCTGGAAGAAACACACAATCGGATTAAATTGATGAAATAAAATAATCATTGCTGAGCATGTAGCTTCATAAGCAGAGAGGGTCTCCATGAGAAATAAACAGAAAGGTTCAAATGTTGAGCTCAGAAATGTTGGAGCTGTGGTACTAGAGCCACATGTGGTCAACGGGGGAAACTGAAGGACTTGTTAAATCACAAGAGTGTCCACAATGACTTTACACTGCGTGCTAAATATACTGAGACATTTTTCTTAACATGGGTAGTAAGAACATGAAATAGCCAGGATAGAAAGAGAATAATGTCCTATTCAGATTTGGGCAGTCTCAAGAAATAAAGAGAAGAACACACCTGGCACAATATAATAGCTAAATCTCCAATGTCACCATGATAATTGCTCCATAATTCTCACTGGCACTAAAGGATCTCACCTCACACTGCCACAACTAAAAGCCCACCAGCAGACACTGGAAGATGAATGGGTTAGAAAGCATGATATGAAGTGGGGGAGAGGTGGGAGTAATAAAAGAACTTGATGGATCCTCCAGCTGAATACTCCCTAGCAACCAAATGTGCTAATCTGTTAAAATGTCTGAGGACCAGTAAGGAAGGCTCACTGTCAGTAAGTGCCCACTGGGGAATTTAAATTTCTTATCTCTGCATCTCTGTCCCTGAAACTTTAAGCTCTGAAGGTTAGAGTTTCTGGTCCCCAGAGAAAGCATACTCTTTCCAGACTGCAAGGTTTCCATTGATTTATAAGGTATGGTTGCCACCAAGGCACTCTGGACTCCTTGTATCCAGACAGCAGCATCATGGGAGGGGTAGCTGAATCTGATCAGCAGGAGGAGGTGGGATTCTTTTACACAGTGGGGTAAAGGAGGAATACATGTAGAACCAAAGTGATCACTTGGGTACCTCCTGGTACTTGCCCCATCCTAACTGTGATTGACACTTGTAGCAACCCAGCCTGAAAGGGATAAAATTAACTAGGAGTCAATCATGTCTCAGGTAGATCTGGGTCTTTAAAATAGAAGATTTGAGTCTATAAGAGCTAAGCCAGCTGAGCTGATAACTAAAGGTGAATGTAATACAAAATGGATAGTGAAAGAGAGAGGATGAGTACCAGTTGCAACCTTGAGACCAACTGCAACAATAGAGGTGCAATTCATCCCACTAACATCTTTCCAAATTTGCCTTCAGGGAAGGCTCATGGAAACCATGGAGAATCTGCTCCCCCAAAAATGCATGGTGAAGTAGGTCTGTACTGTGGGGTAAACTCTGGCAGCCATGAAAACTCACCACTTCTGCTACAGGAAGCATAACTGACTAATAACCCAGCTTCAGCCCTCCTGAATCCATCCTCACGTTTGTGCTGAAGCCATGTTTCCTTTTAGCTGCTTGTAGCCAATAACTGATCACAGTAGGGATACTAATGCAGGACCTTCCTTGCATGATGCTGCACTCTTTTTAATAGATGGTCATGGCTTAAGGACACCCAATCAACCTAGTCAAAAATCCAAAACTCTTGAATTTTCGTGGACTCTTCCTTAGTCTCAGATCCTTTCTTTCCAATCCTCTTTCCTTCTCCTTCTACCTCAAATGTGTTAAACCTGCATCATGGTCTAAGGCTTTCCCCACTTTCTCTACCTCCCTTTCTTAATCATTTACAGGCATTTCTCACTAAAAATGTCTTGTGTATTTACTTTCATTTGGAGGACTCAAACTATCACAGAAGGGATCGTATCTTATTCATCCGTACATTTTCAGCACTTTGAAGATTGTCAGATACATATATAGCTTATACATATCCCATTTTCTACTTATAACCCAAAAGAGGGTTTGACACACAGTACATATTTGTTGAATGAATGAATGAATGAAATCAAGAAATGCTTGTTAAATTATAGTCACATATAAAATAGTAACTAAATATAATGTAATAAATTAAAATTTTTAGGTCATCAAATGTATCTCAATGAATATAAATTCTAAATACTATAGTAATTTTGTTACATGAGATAT
>NW_011889015.1:1881766-1884449 GCF_000151845.1 Pteropus vampyrus
ATTCTCTCTCCAAACTTATAAAATATGATATCAGAGAGTCATGTATGCCCCCTACTGCCATCATTTTGCTTTTGTCTAGCTTCAAGATTCTATGACTGTGCAAGAACAAAACAAGCATATTGGAAAAAGTCAATGTATTTGTTTTCTATTTCCGTATATCAAATTATGACAAACTCAGTGGCCTTAAACAGCATCCACATATGACCTTACAGTTTTATAGGTCAAGAGTTCAGACACAGTGCGGCGAGTTCTCTGCTCAAGGATCACAGTCTAAAAACAAGTGTCAACTGGGCTGCATCATCTTTTGGAAACTCTGACAAGGAATTTGCTTTCAGGCTTATTCAGATTGTTGACAGAATTCATCCCCCTCAGCTGTAGAAATGAGGTCCGCATTATTTGCTAGCTGTGGATGAAGTCAACTCTTAGGTCCTAAAGGTTGTTCTCAGGTCCCTGCCAAGTGTCCTTATCCTTTCTAACAACAGAGAATAGTTTTTGTATGAAATCTCTCTGATGCTTTGAATCTCTCTGGCTACCTTTCTGAGACCACGCAGAGAAAAACTTTCTGCTTTTAAGTGGCTCATGTGATTAAGTCTGGCATAATCCAGATGATCTCGATGTCTTGACGTTAATGGTGACCTATAATGTAACCTAATCACAGAAGAAAAATTTATCAGTTACATTCCTGGAGATCAAAGAGGATCCATATATCAAGAGTGGAAAATTTGGGGGGTCGTCTTGGAATTCTTCCTGTCATAATGAGAGGAAAAATGACAGTTTTTTGAAAATTATCAACAAATGAAACCTAAAATCTTATTTTCGCAAATATGTCTTTTAAAATGAATCACTTTTTTTTTTTTATTTGGGGGGAAATAAAACAGTCTGTTATTGTGTGTGATAATTATTGTTTATTTCATGAGCTGATGTACAGACTTTTTTTTTTTTAATTAAGAAGAATTCAAGACTAAGTCTAAGGTCCAACTGTATAACTGCTAGGTTTAATCCTTCACTTGGACCATTTCACCCCTAGCTCATTTTCAGAATTTCTGCCTTGAGAAAGAGCTTATATATTACTGATGCATAATATCCATGATAAGAAGAAAAAAAAGGGTCCAGCACAGCGCTTTACTCAGAAAAAAAAATTATATAAATGTTAATTCAAAATGATACAAATTGTTCACATATGTTAAAAATAATAGCTATAAAGATTAATACTTGTATCACTCTGTATTTTTTATTATGACTATTATATAAGACACTTTCACAAACTCGCTTCTTGCCTTCAAACTATTGCTCTCACACTTCCCACTCCCAACTCTGAGTCATATTCATTTTTATCCTAATCTTTTTGACTGTGAAGTAATTTGTTTCAGCTGACATTCAGGTACTTCAAGTGAAGTCATGTATATAGTTTTAAATTAAGAAAGAAAAAAGTCTACCAAAGATAGTAAACTCATTCTAGACTTTGAAACTTTACATAACTGGTTACACTTTAATTAGTATTCTCAGCTCTAATAGTATATTCTTTCTCTAAAAATTTATACCAGCTGTATTCTGAAATAATGCTGGAATTTCATATTTTAGATGGCTATTATCAAACTACAATTCTCAACTGGGACTCAAAGAGTCCGAGTTCCCATGGCAGTGGCCCAGAGCTTTTACTTCTTTCACTTTCATAAAGCAATTAGAATAATTTGGCTAAATAGCAACCCAAAGCATCTTCCTAGGATTGGATTAGGAATATGTCCAATAATATCTTCCATCCAAAGACATCAAAAATGGCCAAGTGCGATCATACTGTACAAGAGCAAATGTGTTCAGATTTGGAAGGGTTCCTTGAAAACTGCATAAAATGATTTCTTAATATCTGATCCTGCTAATACACAACTCTGGAAATGTGTAAAAATTAAATATTTTTCCTTATGAAGATGGACTAAATCATTAAAATTCTTCGTTTGGAGGCAAAAGAGGTTAGACTACAGATACTGCTGAGTTGGATGTAAGAAGAGTGAGGTGAAAAGATTGGTATTTTCATCTTGACAGCAGCTGCAGAACACTGTGGGGCATGTTTCTATTTACATAAAGATTAGTTTAGTTATTCTAGAAGTCTTGGCACTGGTAAGAGAAGAGTGAGAAATTCAAGAAACTCATGACTGTGAAGTAGAAAGATTCTTTTAAGGATCAGTTAACAGGGCAAATGGAAGACAAATAAAATTTTCTAGACCTTGTGAAACTTGATAAAAACTTACTCAGAACGCTAATTTTTGTAAAAGAAAATACTGTTTAAAGCAGAAAGCCTAAGTTTTCTATTGAGAAATGAAAGAATGCTATGCTAACTGCTGTTCCACAGGAGAAGATAAATCTTTATGCAGGCAAATAAAAATAATATTTGGGCTAGGAAATGCTTAGCAATGCTGATATTTTGAAAACGCTGCTGTTTAATAAGAAACGAAGTTATAAATACGTATTGGTGTTCTGACACAGCACCAAGCAGCAAGGGATTTTTACTGCTTTCTATTGTGTAGACCCAGTAATTTTTAATTTACCTCAGTTTCCTCATTTATAAAAATACCATAACATTTATTATAGAAAAAAAGTCTTTTGTCATTATGAGCATCATTATTTTCAAAAGCATCTATGAATGCTTTTCATGGTGTGCTATGCCAGGCACTATGAAAAATCTCTT
>NW_011889015.1:1885639-1943811 GCF_000151845.1 Pteropus vampyrus
TAGCAAGGAATTCATGTAGGCTGATTATAGACAAGCTGATATCAGCTCGGTCCTGAAATGGAGTGCTTTGCTTCCCTCTATGTCTAAGACAGTTCATCTTTATGTCACTGTAACCCACCTGGCGTCCCTGAACATAGCCATTTACTGTGTGGGAGAGCTGAAAAGACTACTGAGTCTGCATTTGTGTTCTTGGTCACAGAAAAAAGATTTAACTTAAATTTAAAAAACAAGTGCGTGTTTTTAAAATGTGTTGTAATACAGAGAACCCAATCATATTAACCAAACGATCTTTATAGTAACTGCCAACTCTAAAGAATATCATTTCTACCAAATGGCTAAAATGTCTCATTTTATCACTCTATCCTCATTCCCTGAATTGAAATCTGTTTTTTTTTTTCCTTTCTATCTTCTAGATGTTCTCTGCCTTAGTTCATGTCTCATCATCCTTATTATAATAATTTTTTTAAACTCATTTCTCTGAGTCCAGTCTCTCTTTCCAATCCTGCACACCAAAGTTACCAGTCTCTCCCCTGTTTTTTCCACCAGGGTTACTTTCTATTACACATATTTCATTGTGCCTTCTCATAATTAATAACTGCTAATGGCTCTATCTTGTCATTTGGATAAAGTTATTATCCCTTAGCATAATACACAAACCCCTCCCACACGTGGCCCTACATTTCCTTGCCAAACTCATCTTTACCCATCTTCCCACTATCACTATTTCAAGTTGGCACTTTGTATACATATCATGAGACATGATACTCCAAATACAGTGCACTTTTACTCTCTACGTTGCTGACTATGCTCTTTAGGTTGCCGTCACCTTCTCCTCCGTTCTGCCCCCTTTGAAGTCCTCCCTAACTGCCCCACCTAGAATTAGTTGCACATTCTTTTTTCATAGTATTTTTCCATAATATTTTATATGTAGCAATATTGTTTTATAGTTACTGAACTGTCTTATAATTCTATTTTTATTTATCTTTTATCTCTATCAGATAGCAGCCTCCATAAGAACAGGGTTATCTTAGTCACCTTTGAATACTTGATCTCCAAAATAATAGGTGATCAAATGCCATTGAACTGAATGGATCTATATTTTTTAGTTTGGAATGTGACTAATCTAATAAATTTCTCAAATACTGTATTCATATCAAAGCTTCCTCTAATTGTTTACTGAAGAATTCTATATTATTTGAAAACCAGGCTCTAATGTCACAATGACAACCAGGTAGAAACTTTACAAAATGTCTCTGCCACCTCACAATTCTGGGGCAACTGAGTTTGTGACAACCTCAGGAAAATTTTGGTCTCACTTATCATAGTAAGATTATCAAAAAAAATTCTAAATTTCAAATGGGGAGAAGTACCTGCCTCTGGATTTTCAATACGTTCCAGGGCTTTACTACTCCAAATGGTATGTAGACCAGCAGCACAGACATTATCTTGGAGTTTAGGAGAAATACAGAATATCAGCCACACCCTAGACTGACTAAATCAAAATCTGCATTTTTACAACACACTCAGGTAATTTATATACATATTAAAGTTGGAAAACCATCCTTCTGGGAGAGACCAAAATGTACCAGCTAAGCCACATTCCTGTGTTCCTTAGAGATGATGCAAACTGAACAGAAATCCTAAGGTGTCCCAGAAATGAGCATGCTTTCTAAAAGACCTATATCCAGGACTAAATCCTTCACAGTTGCCCAAACCAGGACCAATATCCACAGAGATTCCCTTAGACCTATCTACTTCTGCTAGAGATGGGCAGTTGTGAGAGGATAGAGAGGCGAGGGCACCCTTCCCCAACAAAAAGAATGGAAAGTGCACAGCTTTTGCAAGGACAAGTGTGACAATTGGGGAGCCCATGATGATAATGATGTTTTTTGGAGCTGTGTTTGAGGGTGGATAGGTTCTTCCTGGAGTAGCAAAACAGTATATCCCGGGATGAGGCAAACAGATCGGCATTTAATCCCCATGATCCTTGGAGACACAAACCTCAGCTTCTTTCTCCTTCAATTTTCTCACTTGTAAAGGTATATGAATACAAGCTTGCTTAGTTTATTGGGCCAAGCAATGAGGGTTGACAAATGTCTTTGATTAGCCACCAAATGCCAGGCATTGAGAATAGAAAAATACAGAAGATTAAATTGCTAATTGAAGGATTCTATTGCCATCATGAAATGAAATTTGGTGTCTTAATTTCAAAGTTTGTTTTAGAAAATGGTGTTCACACAAAAAATACTCCATTAAAAAAAGTTTGGCGAAATACATTTAGAAAGTACTGCTTGAGCACAGAAAGTGTATGTATATTCATATGTGTGTTTATATGTATATAAATATACACACAAACAAATATAAATATTCTTAAGTAATACTCTGAGAGACACTGTGTCTCTTAGACACAGGCTTGTCTAGTTGATACATTATAGACTAGTCCTTTTCCTTTTTTCCTTTCACCAGATAACCTAAGACTTCATTTTTATTTCTTTTACCTCAGATATTCAACCTTTATTCAAATATGCCATCCTCTCCCTGACCCAGGAACCAAGTATGACTAGGAAATACAATAAAAGTTAGTGTCAAGAAAGTTTTGATAAAAAAAAAAGAAGAAGAAGAAGAAAGTTTGGAATTTCAAGTATTTACTTGTCCAATATCAACAAGCCTCTATGTCCTTATACACTTGGTTATCTGGTCCCCAATTTTCTGGCTCCATAGTCTTTTTCTCAAAGTCAGTCTTCTGAATTTGATGTCTATTCTATCTCAGGGATTTCTACTGCCTCAATTCACAAATCTGAATGTTTTCTTCATTTTCATAGTAACTGTGGCTCTAGGAAACAGATCATCTTTTCTCTGCCCTAGCAACAAAGTAACTGATAAACTTAGTCTTGCTATAATCCATCCCATCTAATTATTAATTGAAATGATTGATTTTTTATCATTTAAACATTCTTCTCACAGGAAAAGGGAAAGAGGAATATGATAACATCATTTAAATTTAAATTATACACTGGATAATTTCACATAAATAAAATAGCTCTGCACAAACTAAGATGTAAGAACGTCCCACATATTACACTATGTAAGCTCCCTTATGGAGCTGAACAAGGCTGGAGGTAGAACTTTGGAGCCACAGATAGTCAAATGACATAAAGACTTATACAGCAATAATAGCATAACGTTTTCACATTTCCTTTCTTCATTAAAAAATAATTTCTTCATTTAGAGGGGTAGTGAAATGTTTTTAAAGCCATATCCCACTTCTATATACTCATATGCATTATAAATTCAAGATATAATAAGACAGGTTTATTTTAAAGCAAATGCTATGTTAAAAAATGACAAGCAATGTTTTCATTTACAGTATATTTAAGTGAATGAATATAAGCAAAAGTTAGTTTTAAAGTAAAATTCCACATCACCTAGATATCCTTTCTTCTGCATTAAACTTATAAAAAATCAATCATTTCAATTAATAATTATGGGATGGATTATAGCAAAGCATTTGTTCATGGACTAGGACACACATGTTGCAGTTTTTGAAATCGCTTTTAATAAATCTTCTCTCCAAGATAAAGATAACTGGTTATGGGGAAAGGACTAAACATATCTTCTCATCCTTCACAGAGATAGCTACTCAGAAGTGAATCTCCAACCTACCTTGAGATGATATCATAAGTGAGGCATTAGAAAGCAAATGTATTATCAATCCCACCCCTCTTTCTTTTTCATTTTTTTCTACCACAATCTGAGGACAAATGCTTGGATTTGAATTGTCTTAATTGCAGTCAGGAATCAATAAAAGTGACCTGGTTAAACATAAGTGACATCACTGGTATGGCGTGTTCTGCATATATTTGCTACCAAACTAAATTTTTAAAAGTCAAATATTTCACTTCTTTGTCTGAAACCATAAAATGTATAATTTTCTTGACAACATATCATGGTTTAGAGTCCACAATATTTACAGCTGCCTTGAGCTATATAACACCAGAATGAATGAATCACTGCCAAATATTCTTTAACTGTTCTTACAGCCATGCTGCAATCCTAGAAGGAGTTGGGGGAAATGTCAAGGAGAAGATGCTACTTAAAGTTATCAAGAATAAACAGAAAAAATCATATAAAGTAATCTATTCATTATTGTAAATCTCCGAAGTGCCACAAAATAAACTCTGTGCTCTCCAGCCTGGTGTCTTAGTCAGCTTGGGCTGCAATAACAAAAATATCATAGACGAGGTGGCTTACAAACAACAGAAATTTTTTTCTCACAGTTCTGAAGGCTGGAGGTCCAAGATCTGATGCCCAGACTTGTTTGGTTCTGGTAAGGGCCCTCTTCCGGTCTGCAGACTGTAGCTTCTTGTAACCTAAATAAAATTTCTTGTCTAATCAAAGGCCCATCTCATTGTTTCTTAAACATAACTTGTGTGTTTCTGTCTTTTTGTGTTTTGTGTACATCATGTCCTCTGTATGAGCAACTTCTTCCATGCTTTCTTCTTCTGTCTCCTTCCTCCTCAGCCTTTAAGACATAACTTAAATTACATTTACCTTGAGAGGTCTTCATTTATTTATGCCAACATTCTTTATTATCAATGTCTCTCATGTGACACATTAAAAATCTTAACTTATATTGTTATTTATCCTTATATATTTAAGTTCTGTGACCTTTCAGCTCTGAGTTCAGACCACTTTTCTATAAAGAGTCAAATAATAAATATTTGAGGCTTTATGGACCAAGAGTCAAAATCTTGGCTATTACACATGAGTAGTCAGTCATAACATAGAAATTTTTTTGAAATTTGTGATGAAATTTAAATATAATAACAATAATTAAAAACACTTTTTTTTGTAATACAGATTTATTCATGAGAAGAATATCATTATTTGCAGGGGAGGCTACCATTTTGCTCCTTTGAGATTCAAAGTTAATGTTCCCTATCATCAGAATTGATAACAAATATTCATCTATTAATGCTGATCTACAATAAAATTTTATGTATTTCATCTTTAAAAATGTCTTTTCATACTGACAGCTATTGTCAAATACTGATATCAATTCACTAGCATGTGATTTTAATTGAGTTTTAGTCATCACTTAAAAGGCATTTCTATAATTCTATTAGGCTCTTTTCTTGATATTTGCCTTTTAGTATGTCATAGCATTGTAGATTAATCCCTCTGAAAATTTGGTGGAGGCGCCTCAACTGCAAAATTAAATAAATTTTTAAATATACACACATTTCTTTTGCATTTGTGTTGAAGCTTGAAAAATGTTAATGGAACTGTGGTTTGAACAAGTACATTCACTGTAATTTGCGTGGGAAAGAAGATCTTGCTCCTCATTTTAACTTTTGACAGCACAGGGAAATGTATAAAGCAGCAAAACATTACTTGTGATTTAAAAATATTAGTTGTCAAAATGACTTTTCTATGGTGTGAATGTCGCATATAAGCATTGTTTTGTCTCAGAATTTGATTAAATCATTAATATTATCAAATCTGAAGCAAAAACTAATTTCCAAAGCCATTTGGTATTTGATATTAGTATCTGAGGTCGATTGATTCTTCTCCTTCAGGAAAATTCCATCTTGTCCTTGAGCTAAAAACTTCACACATAAAGAAAAAAGCACACTGCTAAGCCATCTAACTGTTCTCTGGTGGAGTAAGTCAAGATATTCAAGTCTATAAGAACAAATGAAGTTCATCATTGCCACTACTGGTTCAATAACACATAATACATTTAAGTATTTTCCATGAAGTACCTGATAATAATATAATAAAAAATCATAGGTTTTATGCTCCTTACATTTTTCATAAGCTTTGTAAATTTGTTCAACTATATCTTTTTCTACCTCACACATATTTTTAACATGAACAGTGTTAAAAATCTTGGGAATTCCACTTAATTATGTACTGAATTAGAGCTTTCTAAACTTTGAAAATATTCTCAGACTCTTCATAGAGGCTAATGCTTCAGTCAAATAAAACTCTGCATTACTTTCTTGAATGAAAAAAAAGTGACAGCATTGGTAACACTGGGCAACTCATCATGAGCCGAGGACAATTACTCAAAATAATTTGCCTTGTTTTCTTTTTGATGTTCTCCCAATGTTCTCAACCACTCAGAAAACTATTCTTGCTTAAAGGCTAATAGATTTAAATAAGCTGAAGACAAATTTCTTCAGCTCCTGAAATCAACTATGATGTAATTAACTCACTATTGGTAAATGGCATGCTTTGCTTGATTAGCAAAGGAGCTGTATGGAAACTGGTTATAGCCGCATAGCACAAAGACAGTCATTGACAACAAGTAAATGAATGAATGTTGACATGACCCCAGTAAAAGTTCGTTTGTGGACTCTGAAATTTGAATTTCATATAATTTTCATGTGTTGAGAAATGCTACTATTACTATTATCGAAACTTTTAAAAATGTAAAAATATCCTCACGTCATGGACTATAGAAAAATAAGTAGTGGGCTATGCTTGGCCCATAGGCCAGTTTGCTGACCCCTAATCTTTTCCACTGTGCTAAGTATAGGCCCATCTACAGAGTAAGCAATCAAGAAATATTATTTCTGAAGATGACACGCTGATTTATTTAACATAGCTTATGTAAATAGAAGTATATTCTCTAATTTGTATATTAGTGAAGATGGCTGCTATCTACTAGTGAGGAAACAGAAGTACACTCTGAAGCATCTATTAGTAAAAAGAAGCAAACTACTTACCATGGACTCAGGAAGTCAATTAAGACTAAAGTTATTCGAGCTCATCTTCATCCACATATGCTACCTATTTGAAAAGAATTATATTGGTAAGTGCTGGGCTGTTTGTAAATATATAATAGTTTCCATTGATTATGTATTTAAACTTTAAAAATAATGCTTTCAATTTTGCCTCTGAAGAAACTCATGAAAATAACTACTGCAACAATTTAAATTCAAATATATTTTACTTGTTTAATTATTTTATTTTCTTCTTATTTTAGAATTGCATCCTTGGAAAGCAGCACAAAGTAAATGATTTGTTTCTGTACATTGGGACACTGAGTTCTGTACAGACAACTGTGAATTTCATTCTGCCCTAAAAACCAGTTGGGAATATACAGGCAGCTTGGAACATTTTCTATTTTGATGCCTGTGGTAAATGAATCCTTATTCAATACATTAGCTCCATGGAAGTGAACATGAGGGGGTTACTTATAACATATTTCCAGATTGTAACTCTTTACCACCTACCTATAATGAGCCATAACTTGAAACATTTTAAAACTGTTTAGAAAAATATATATATATATTAATTCACTTTATATTTATGTATATGCATATTTATTGAGTACACATTTAAACTTTCCATTCTTCTATCGGATTCATCTAATTATTTTATTAATTGACACTACTTGAAATATTAGAGGCTGCATTAATGTTGACTCTCCAAAAGACTACCAGAAACCCTGGTGCTCAAGCGAAACTCACTTTATCAGACCTACTGCATAAGAGAGAACACCAGCTTGACAGTCTTGTTGACAGCTCAAAATAGAGAATTCAGGGAAAGGTATTTATGAAGTTTTACGGCCTGAGCTAGGTGTTTTTAAGGCAGGTCTTATCAGGAAGAAAATTGATTAGATTGGGCAGAATTTCTGATACAATAGCTTTGGCGTTATGAGAAACAACAAGGCAAGAATGTCAATGCAAGTATTGAGAAAAGTGTGATATTTGATAAATACGCCGATATTTAATTTAGTATAATATTTTACTATTGCTGCATAATAAATCACCATAATCTTAGTGGCTTAAAACAACAATTATTATCTCACAATTTGCTTAGGTCAGGGCACAGCTTAGCTGGGTTCTCTGTCCAAGGTCTCATATGTCTGCAATCTAGGTATCAGCCAGACTGCTTTCCTTTTTCGAAGTGGGCATCTTCTTCCAAGCACACATAGCTGCTGGCAGAACTCAGTTCCTTGCGATGGTAAGACTGAGTTCCCTGCTTTCTTGATGCCTGCAAGGTGGCACCTCTCTCAGATCCTAGAGACCTTCATAGTCCCTTGCCATGCAGATCTCTTATACACCATCTCTGGGAATGATGGCTAACTTTTTCAAAGATGAGAGAATCTCTTTGACCTCAGGAGGTTATACCAGTGCCTTTTTTAAAGGACTCATCTAATTAGGGTAAATCTGCTCAAGATAGCTTCCCTTTTAATTATCTCGAAGTCAACCGTTCAGGATCTTCATTACATCTGCAAATTACCTTCACTTTTGCTATATAATATAACACAATTACAGGAGTGATATTACTGTCTCACTATATTATATTACATAGACGCCATTTATAAATGCCACCCACACTAAGGGGAGAGGATTAAGCAATAGTATGGGTCATTGCAATTCACCTCAGAATTCTGCCAACCAAAGTTAGTTGTTCTTATCTTCTAGAAGCAAATATTTCTTAGAGCAAGTAGTTCAATTTATTTTTGCCCAGTCCTTGTACTGTTTAGCACAAAAAAAAAAAAAAAAAGAGGAAAGTATGCTTCATCCCAGAATTGTTTAAAAAAAAAAAAAAAAAAAAGAGGAAAGTATGCTTCATCCCAGAATTGTTTAGCATAGGCACAAGAATGTATGTTGGTTTCAGTTCCGAAGGAACAGAGGCTTACTATTCCCGAATTTTCCAGTTAAATTCTCTCAGAGCAAGTAGTCAGGGGCTCAGTTTTTCCACAGTTCCTATTATATGAAACAAAATATAAAATGCTTGTGACAAATTCCTAGCATCTTATATTGATTCGAACCATATAACCCTGTTTTATATCTAACCGCTTTGCTTTCTACTTAATATTGTAAAAATTCACTGGTAAAGAAAAAGTCTGCCTTTATCTCAAAACCACTTCTACGTTAAGTATTAAATTGTGTACATAATGTACGCTTGCTTACTTATGGGGTCATTTTTACCTTCCAAAATAGATTAGAAGGTCAAACTTACTAAGTCTTTCTTTTCAGCATATTCTGTCACTCATTTGTGCAACTTATTATCCTTTTACCGTAATCTTTCCACTCTCTCACATTTCTTATTCTAACTTGTACTTTAGTTTTCTTAGATTCAATAGTTTATTATTATAATCATTCCCTTGACCTTCTATCCCTTTAAACCCCAATCTTAGCATTATACAAATGTCAATCTACTCTATACCTCTCTCTTCACGGTTGAATATAATTAGAGAAAACACATAACCATGCTGACACTAAATGCAAGGGAGTCCTTTCCTTGGTCATTTCCTTCTACCACTCTTTCTGACAAATATTTAAAAACATCTCTATCTCCTGTCTCACCACTCTTCGCTTTCAGCTGGTAACCTTGCTTTCTACTTCACTGAGAAAAGCAGTGAGGACATCATTCACTTGTTCCTTCTACCAAATCTATAAAATCAATTTCATTGGTTCTTATGAAGTCTGCCATCATTACTAACATGTGCAAACTCCCTGCGTCTCCTTCCAAGGCCAAACCCTCCATGCCCCATCTCACCAACTCAAGAGCACCACTCTGGCGATTTTCCCTTTTTTATATTTGGAGGATTTCTTTATATTTATTTCTTTTATTCAGTCTCTCCTTTCGACATACATTGTTCTACTTTAAAATGTTTCTTCTATTTAACAATTTTTGTCTTGATTTCTCACGCACCTCTAATAACCCATTTTCATGCATCACTTTATAGAAACTTGAAGATTTTCATACACCCACAGTCTCAAAGTCTTCTCTACTCTCTACAATTAGGCTTTACCTCCTGTCAATCTACTAAAGCAATTACTAAATGATTGTATCTCAGTTTTATTCTTTTGCATTCTGCTTTGTAGATTCACTTTTGTATGCTGGTGCTAGGACTCTGCAAACTATATTTCTGCTTTGTTTGATGACTCTATAGGATCTGCTAGTATGCATCACTAGAGAGATTGAAAGGCTAGAGGAAGAAGAAATGACTTGCTCTTCCTGTCTGCTATTGTGGGTTTTCTGTCTGCTTCTTCTTCTTTTTTTCCCCAACAAATTCAAATGATGATTCTTTACTCTGGCGGTGGCAATTCCTTACTGTAACAGCAGTTGAAACATTTTGCATTGTTTTCAACATTTGTAAAACTAGCTTCATCATAACCAACCCAGAAGCATCAGCACTAGCCAATTGTAGTCTCTTTCTCAGAGGCAGGTCCTCTGAATTTAGAGTGAAGTGAGGGAGGAGCTAGGACACAAATTTTAAGGAGAACTTCTCCTCAGGTTGTGCATCTGACAATCAGGGACCTGGACTTCATGTCTTTGGGTTACCAGGGCTGAAAAGTCAACATTCTATGTGGGTCAGTTACTCTTATAATTAAGTCCTAGGCATGATTCTGAGTTTTTCTGCCCTCCAGTTATAAGAAATCACAGTTGCTTTATATGCTTTTGAAGAAGCCCTTCCATATTCACGCTTTGCCTCAGATTTTCATTGTCTTTCTCAAATGGGCAAATAGTACTCAGCAAGAGCCATTCAGTTTCCTCGTCCTTATAATCACTTCATACTATGAATGTATGAACTAATGTTCATACTATGAACTAATGTTCATAGTATGAACATTTCAAAAATCTGATATATCATGCCAATAACTATATTCCCATCCTCTGGTATTTCATCCCAGTGAACATTGTTACTTCACCTGATAGCATGCCAGAGGTATCACTTTTCAACCTACTAGTGATAGCAAGGCTCCTAAAGTCAGCTAGTGGGCTAGTGGTCCAGCTTCAAATCCATTTTAGATTCAGATTCCTTAAACCACACTTGGCATCAACTGTCTAATGTCAGATTTTCTAAGAAACAATGTGAAATTTAATAGCCACAACAGAGGCCTCAGTTGATCCTACAGGGAGCAGTAAAATCAGAATAGTTGTTTCATAGTATTGAACCATGTGCCCAGGTAGGCTGGCTCTCTACAACCAGCATCTACCAGTCATTGGTTACCGACTGCCCACCATGGAAGGGGCGTTACTTTGGCAAGGCTAACCTCTTTGGTTAAGAACAATTCCGAAAAAGGGATTCAGTTCAAACATATCAGCAGCAGGTAGTACCTCACTTCTGAAGCAGAGACCTGGGCAACTCACTACAGCATCACTGCAATTATTAAATATTACATATGACATCATCATTTTTTCTTATATTTAGAAATATCAATGGTTAAATATTAATGACTTCATAACTATGGCATTCAATTTATGGAAATGAATAACCACAATACATGCTTATCAATCCATGTAAAAAATAATCAGCCAATTAATAAATGGTGTATTGATTCCTATAGAGAACCCTTTTCAGAATTTTAAAAATCAATTATAAACAAATTTGTAGTCACCATTTTCAACTCTTCAACTCATTTATATTTTATTATTGTCATTTCTTTCTATGACTATGGATGATTAAGAGACTTCATCTATCCTGGGAAATTGAATTGAAAATATTATTAACTAAGTTTTCATTTGCATATTAAAAGCATATCATTGAATATCTATTCATAGATACCTTCAGAAAGTAATTAAATAAGATTATTAAATAAGCATTGATATTCGAAAAGTCAAAGACATATAAATTTACACAAAGATTTAGAGTTATGAGAAATATATTATCCATGGTATTAGTTGACCATAGGTATGATTTTTGATGTTTAGCAAGATACTATGATTCTAATACATTCAAAAATATTTACAATAGAACGTATTTTCTATTTAGGAATCCTAGTAGCAGCAAGTATAGTCCTATAGTAAAAATTTGAATATATAAAGCAGTATAAGTCTTTTACTATGCAGTCACAGGCAGGCTTTAGGAATTACTTTGTGGTGTGATTAACTACATCATTTGCACATTGAATCAAATCATCATGAAACAAGGAGGATACACTGTCAATGTCCACCTGCTTTCAAAGCTTTCACACATTTTGTGGGGGAGTTGAAACATTATGTTTTCAGAAGATAATTGCAGCAAGGAACTGGAAAAAGATAAGTAAGCATTTTTTTTTTTTTGGTATATGCTTATATAGTACATAATAATTAATGGGGAAGTGGTAATGTAGAAAACTCAAAGTGTGTTTCTCAGATATTTTAATTAATTGATTGATTAATTTAATAAATAAATATTTCTTGAGGCCTTTCCTTTGGCCAGACATTGTTCCAGGCATGAAGGTACAGCAGTAAACAGAAACAGTTAAGGATATAATAACAATCATTAAATGCATAGACTGTCTGCCTCCACATCTTCACTTGGCCACCCCCTACTTATGATAAATTGCTTAATCTATATCATATATTTTCATTTTTAAAGTGGCAAAAATCGTCCACTATAGCATTATTATGAGAATGATATGTTATCATACATAAATATCTCATTAAAAATTCCAGAATAAAATACCAAAAAGAATAACCAATAAACAGAATAAGCTAAGGCTTCATAATTCCTGTGGAGAGTGAGATGGCTGATTGTGATATATATTAAATGCCTATCATGAGTAGACAATGTATAAAGGAACTTAGAGGTGAACTGAAGATAAGTGTCTCTGAATTTGAGAATTTTAATGAGTAGGAAAAAAGCTATAACTCAAGTTATATTCACTTGTACCACAGATATATCAACATAAGTATGCAGTAGACAAATTTTATACTTTATTAAAGTATATTACATATAAAATTTATATATTTTAAGTGCAAAACTCAGTTATTTTTAAATATTAAAAATTCAGTTAGTTAATTTCAGTTGTGCCATCATCACCATTATCCAGTGGTAGCTTATTTCCATGATTCTAAAAAGTTCCGTCAATCCACATTCCCACCTCCAATCTTAGCAACCATTATCTTTGTTTCTGTCTCTATGCCTTTTAGGAAGACACTAAATGAATGGAATCATATTGTGAAGACTTTTAGGTCTGGCTTCTTCCACTTGGAATAATATTTTTGAGCTTAATCCATGTTATAGTATGTATCAGGATGAGTTATATTACTGAGTAGTATTCTAATGTATGGATATACCACCTGTTGTTTATCCATTTACCAGCGGACAAAGTTTTATAATTTGGTCTCTTACACTTAGAATTAGAGCCAATTTCGAGTTAAATTTTGTGTTTGGTATAAGATGAGTATCTAAATTCACTTTTTTGCATGCCAATATTTTGTTATCCTACAAGGGCTAAAGGAGATGAAAGGATTTTCCTGATTAGTGGACTCACAAACAGAATTTAGAAAAGACTCAAGGATAAAAAGGAAAGATAACATATAAGTCATCGATTAGAGAACTTCAACCTTTTAATGAGAAGAATCCTTAGCATTAAAGCAATAAGGAATAAGGTCTCAGTAAAGAAGTCTGAGAACAACAACAAAAGAACTCTTCAGGGATTAATAGGAAATGAAGACCATACTCTCTTATGTGTCTGTGGCTATTTTTACTACAATTGAAACTGCAGGTTGGTTAGGGAAAGTACTATTTTTTTAACTTTATGAGACAGAAAACATAATAAATAGCACCCATGTGTGTGACTTTCTTTTTAGCCTAGTGTGATCTGTCCTGTTTGTTTGTTTTAATCTTACAAAGAAGTGTCTTTCTGTTTCAAGTCCCTTTTTTCTCTCTCCCAATGTGAGAGATTTGGAGCATGGCTCAAGGGTATAAACATGAAATCCTTGATAAGGGTTTGCTTATAAAGCTATTACTTTAAAGTTCTTCTTTTTAATAGAAAAATAACAGAAGTAAAAACAATAGAATTCATCCTTACCTCATAAATAAGTGTATAAAAAATAAAAAATAAACAATATTAAAAGACAAAAAACAGACTGGAAAATATTTACAACAAATGGTATAATAATATGCATTAACTATATAGCCTAAATATATTAAACAAGCACTTGGAAAAAACTTCAACTTCTACAGGAACTAAAATAATGCAAGTTAATAATTTTACCTATCAAATAAACACAAAATTAAAAATATATGATGTGATGAAAAATACAATGACATATGTTACAGAAGGAGAAGTGTTAATTGTAGTAACTTTCCTAGAAAATGATATCTGCACGTATGTACATATATAATATAAAGATCCTTTAAAAATTTTTTTAAAGGCTTATTAAGCCATTAATTTTACTTATAATAAATTAATCTAAATAATTGTTAAGATGCATACTCAAAAGTTTATGGGCAAAGATTTCCTTCCTGAAGCACTCATAATTTTGAAAAAAAATTATAAAAAATTTAAATAAAATTTTTAAATAGATTATGGTACTCATAAATAACTGACCATTATTTTTAAGAAATAACATTTATAATAAAGATATATTAATGCTATAATTTTTAAAATATAAATTGTTACAGAATGAGGCAGATAAGGAAACAGTTGGAAATCTTAGAAGCAAGCCTAATATTCTGAGGATCTTAAAGCATGGGATAAAAGATGTCTGGTAGAAGAGAGAAGAAATAAGTAGGGCTAGTTCACATGATGGAAATCAGAGAGATTAAAGATAACTACGGAAAGCCATCTTCTCTGGTGAGCTGATACAAACATAGATATAGTAAGAAGAAAAATTCCAATGCCCTAGGTAGATGTTAGACATTTCTCTTTTAATAGTTTGAGCCAGATGTGAGTTTTATTATTACACCTACCAGTGAATGGAATCTAACTCTTGAAATTTTTTTTTAATAATAAGCCATATCCTCTTCTCACTTTACTATAGAGTTGTGACTTTCAATAGCTTACGGTAGAGAAAATAATGATAAAGTAGAAATGTGGAATATGAACCAGGAAAATATGAATAAGGTAATAAAACTAAATTAGTGTCCTTCAACAATTTATGTAATCCTACATTATAAAAATATAGAAAACAATCGGCCATCCTTTTTTATAACTTCATAAACAGCAACTCTATAATAAATCATATTTTCAGTTTTGACAAGAATGATGTTTAATTTGATTCAAGATGAATATGAAAATTTTGACTTTTAGTCTTCAGAGTAGCAGTGACTGTGAATGAGAAAGAAAGGGCTCTGTGTCATCGAGTAAAGATCTCTACTACACTCGACTACTGAAGATAGAAAAAATAGTCATTTCCATGGGATAGCAGTGAGGAAGCCAGAACATATCCTGTCAGTTATAAAAGTCTCCAGTACTGATATTTTTACCAGAGAAGATTCATTCTTTGAGTTTAAAAACTAAAATTTTGAGTGTGTCGTTTTGTTAGTTATGCACATCTTTATATATATTTCAATTTCCTGTTATAGGAGAAACTTGGAGAGGTAAAAAAAATATAGAATAAGAGAAAAAATCATGGAAAAATATAATAAAATTAACAAAACAGAGACAAATATTATCCACTGTATGATTTTGTTCAGGCCAAATCTGACCTCTCAAATCTATTTAATAACATATGTAAATCCCTTTAAAATAATTTCTTTATAAGATTAGTGAATTTGAAGATCTGATGCAATCATTTCAAAACTACCTAATGCCTAGGGAGTCATAAGAATACCTGCTGAGTCATCTCAGTGAGGCATCACCACATGAAGTTTAAAAAGATAGATTCTTTTTATGACAGTCTTTTGAAAAAAAAAATCACAACTTTCAAAAGAGTGTTTTCATATTGTTGACAGGTGTGCTGTGATTACTCATCAGGCCCTGAGCGTCACATAAAAAGGGCCTTTTTTTCCACGGGTAAGAAGCTTTGGCTATGAAAATTTCCATTCCACTTAAAAAATAGATGCTAATTAGCAGATCTCATTTATTAAACTTTCAGGGATTCATGGCAGTAGAATGAATGGAAAAGATGTGCATAGGGATATAAGGTTCAACTGTTTAAGTTGGTTGGTCAGCCAACACAATAAAAATAACTGGTTCAAGACACAGCATGGCAGCATGGTAAAAGCATGGGTTTTTGAATGAAAGAGTTATGGATTTGAATCTTCTTTTGTAAGACACTAGTTTTACAAGTTTGGGCAAGTTACTTCTCTATGACCTATTTTTAAATGTTAACTCTGAATAAAATTATACATATACATAATGTGTGAAATTCTTACTGAAGCATATGTGTAAATACACACTCACACAAATACATTATATATATATATCTACCCCGCCCAACTAGTTCTCAGAATGGAATGAGGACATTTATTTGGTGGTATCCTTATGGTGTCCTCTGACTTTCTAAGTTCCTTTATGGAGAGATATATAAAATTGAATGAAAGAGCAAGTCTTCTTTACAGCTATTTCAAGAGCTGTAATCATTTAGAGGTCAGAGAACACACACTCAATGGAAAATGGTGGTCATTCAGGAGGTAGATTAGACAATTGATCTCCAACCTGAGCAAAGCTAGTCCCTGAAATAAGCACGAAGCAGAGCTCTGATAAGATGGACAGAAAGGTAAATAAGGAGAGAAAACTGGCAGCCAAGGAAACAGCACGGTGCAATGTACTACAGATTTTAAGGATCAGAAAATTCTTGTGGTGACTGAGGAGTATGTTATTACTTGCTTGGAATCTATGGGAAAGAAAAAAAATTCTAGATAAAGAAATTACATGAGAACATAGGGACAAATTCTATAGCAAGTGCTATTCAAGCCTGTGACTGATTATGAGGCCTGAACTCTAGAGAAAAACAGAAACTCAAGATTTCTAAGACCATTTCTCTGAGGTCATAAGAAACCTATATTTGTTCCTTCCAGGCAATTTCTAAGGTTGTATTAGTTAATGCTTTAAGGAAAGACCTCCTAATATAAATTTCTTAATTTCTTAAAAACTGCCATTATTAAATATATTGGGGTGACATTGGTTAATAAAATTATATAAAAATGAAAAAAACTGCCATTACTAGTCAGAAATTAAGTCAGAAATTATATTTTCTTAAGAATTTATAAATTTGTGTGTATGCATGATATTGTTTCTATCCTCTACATTGCAAAAACCCTATATTAGAAATTTCTAGCTATCCGAAAGTAAATAATATGTGACGCTAGAGGAAAAAAATGTAGTTTTTCTGAAGATTACTTCAAAAATGAAAAAATACAGCACAAATCTATTTCTTCCTATGACTTTATATGGAGAAAATATTAAGTAAAAGAATTTACTTTATCAGTTTACATATCTTTGATTTTCAATTTTAACAACTATCCCTAATTCCTAAGTTTATTTAAATGAAGTTGTTGGATAACGTAAGCTTTCAATACCCACTGTATCATTTCTTCCTCATTCTATCCATTCTAAAAAACACTCTGATAAAATATTTGAAATACTTCATAATTGTCTTCTGCATATTAAATAAATACTGATGATATTAAAGCAGAGCACAGTTGAAATTACAATACTGAATTAAATATATTTTCTGTTACAAATGTGGAGAACAATCTTTGCTTAATAGAAAATCCTTATTTGAAGATTTAATGCCAAATATTTTTAAATAGATTTGGACTCTTTCCTTGTCATATTCATGAAGAAAAAATCTAAGTGCTTAATATGTAAAATTCAAAAATACTACATATTTCATGGTCAAAATAGCCAAGGAATACTGCTATAAACTTATACCTTCTAGCTCAGATGTATGTAGGACTATCAGAGTATTTTTAGTATATTTTACAGTTGTCCTCTGTCTTCACCATTATGTACTTTTCTTTCTTGGAATAGATAACTTGGCATAATCATCCAAATAGTATATTACCTGTTCCTTATATTAATGTCATTTGGAAAACTATCTTCAACATTTCCAAAGAAATTTTTGTGTAACTTGGTACATAGATTGAGTTATTTATGTAACCTCTTAACTTGAATAGTTAATATAGATGGAGGGAAATAATTACTTTCAGAACAAATGTTAATCGTAACTACAAATATCTTCTAAAGAAGAAATAAAATTCAAGAGAATTTTAGTAGTAAAATCTAGTAAAATATCTAGGTGACCCTTTTGGATGTAAAAAACAAAGTTCTCCAAAAATGGAGAGGAAAACAAAGATAAATGCATAATATTCTAAGTTAGAGAGTTATTGGTGTTCAGGAGTTGTCCACTGTAAATGTGAGAGATACTGTAAGGGCCCCAGAAAAAAGAAAGAAAAAAAATATGATGGAGAGAGATGAATCTTCACAGCAAGGTGTCATCAGAGGAACACTGCCATTAGAATTTCTGTTGAGAAGGAAATAACTAATGCAGTTCTAAGAAGAATGGCATCTGGAATCAGATATAAAGCAGTTTTTTTATGTGTGGTGCAATTATTCTCTGTTTTCCCCAAACCTTTAGTATACCTTTGTAAATTTCTGCTTTGTAAAATTCACAGCCAACATTGGCGAATCAAGAAAAGAGAAGCAGAGATATGCATATCATACTATAAAATTTGATGTTTGGATAAGAATATTAATATAGATATCAGCTATGAAGACATTTATCATAAAGTAATAATAATATAAACTTCCAGAAATCTGTGGAAATACTGGAAGCAAGATTGGTATCACATTTTATGGGATGGAATGAAGCCATATTACTCATTTATTAACATACAGGATGACACCAAATGACTCTATGGCTTGGAAATATCTGTGTTATACCATTCAATCACAAAAAAAAAAAAAAAAAAAAAACCAATCAATAGTGTTTTATTATGAGACCTTCAAAGATATGAATCTCATTCTTCTTTCTCCATCTTCAGGCTGTTAGTGAGCCTTCCCTTTCCATGAGAATCTTTCCTGTTCTTATCATTCATATGCTCCTTTCCATGCAAAGCCTGATTTTTCATGCAATATTACATTTAAGAAAGCATTTTAACTGTGATCATTTTTGGTCACCTTAAAACTTTTTGGAATTATATGGGTTGGTAGCCTAAAAATATAAAATAACCACTAAGGGTAAAGGAGGCAAAGAATGGAATGCCATCAGCTATTATCAGTTAATATCTTAGCATTTAGATTTTTTATTTTACTACCCTCCTTTCCTAGAACAACTGAAGCCATTTCCATTAAAATGAAGAAAATATAGTTTATTAGTAAGAAGTCTGAAGGAGAGAGAAGGGAAAAGCACAATGAAACAGGAGTTGGAAGTGGAGTGTAATAAACCTTTATACCTTTATCTAACCAATTCTACTAAATTCCGTTCCCTTTTTTTCCCATTTACTTCTTAATTAAGTCAGAACAAGTACCACTTATAAAATAGTTTGGGCAAGTTTAAAGTGGTAAAAATAAGCCACACTGATATGACCCCATATTTTCAATTCCTGCATTAAATTACTTAGCTTACTTTCAGCCTTAAATGTCCAAACAGAAACGCTTTTCAACTCAGTACACTGAAGAATAAATGCGAATGTTTATTATTTTGAAAAGTCAATTGTTATGACAGCACTTCACAAAAATGACAGTCATCAAACCAGTGTTATTGCCTGAGAAACTGTGAGAAGCCTCATGGATGACAGAATACTACAGAAGACCAAGGGATGATATACCCTTGCACAGACTGGAATTTTTGAAGAAAATCATCAAATAAGTGCTTGATATATCAAGAAATAATACTGTTCTTGAGGTTTGCTATGGCTAAATCTATCTTTGAAAAAACATTAGTATTTTTATAATAAAAGCCTCCTCTCTCATATGAGGACTAAAGTCAACATATCTTACATAAATTCTACTTGATGAACAAAGGACATATGTCTCCATTGTACTATAATTGTGGGATAGAAGAAATTTAGAGGAGTTACTCTAACTTTGAGTGTAAGTACTGACTCAAATTTCCCTCTCATAATCAAAGCATAAATTCAATTTTCAAAAGCTTATAATTTTTTAAATATACACCTAAATTTGGTAAGATAAAAATCCTCTCCAATACTTAATAAATAAATAATTTTCTGGTTCAAAGATAGACCAAGGCTCATTTAAAATCTTTTCGGTCAAGTGGTAAAATGGTTACAAATGTTGACTTTTAATGTTTGTTTTCTTGTTAAACAAAGTAATTAATTACTCATAGTAGAGCAGATATGGTTAAAGAAATGTAAACATACCAAACAGAGAATAATAACAAAATAGGTAGCTAGACAAAACCTAAAGCAAAAATAATATTTAAACCTTCATTTAATATTTGTATATATGTATAATTTTTAAATAAATGTTCATTTTTAAATAAACATTATCTGTAGATATGAGCATCACAGGTCACTTTTATTCTTTTCTTAGTATTCTCTCTTGTTTCCAAATTTTCAGTAATAAATTTGTATTGATTTTTAATCAGAAAAAAGTTATTTAAAAGAAAATCAATCTTATTTATTAATAATAAAGTAACTTGTATTTTGCATAGAATTCTGTATTATTTTAGAAAAGTGAACAAATCTCTTTATTCTGTAATTTTATTTTTTACTTTTATACACAAAAAAATGGAGATTAAATATTAAAAATGAAAGAAAAATTAGTAGTTGACATTTGGCCACATATAAAAAAAGAAACTTAGGCAGAAGGTATAACAACCCCACCCTATATCCACCCCCCAAAAACACACACACAAATATATGTTGAGGCAAGTTAAATAAATGAGAGGAGAATGACAGATGGTGATTGATGCTCTATACTCAGTACATAGATTAGAACAGTAGGTGAAGCCAAGTTTTTATTTGAAACAAGCATCCTCTCCAAGATATCACTTGTTTATGTCATTTTTGATACTCATTTCTGATTAAAGGGCAATTCATTTAATGCATTGTAATTTTTATTGCGTATTAAATGAACAATAAATACTTTGTAAACAGTTTTCTTTTTTAAAATGAAAAGCATTTCAAATGGTATACATATATAAATTCTTGATGCAGATCATGTGTCATTTAATGAAATCTTGATAATAATAATAAACCTCTCCCCTGGGAAAGAGTGAAAATTCCAGGTTACATGTTCATTAAATATTTAATTACTAGTTTGGGTCAATAAATTTTCTTCATAATTTTTTTTCCCTAAATGATATAAGATATTTTGTAAAGTCAGATTGTGTGAAAACTAGGGATGATAAAAGCTAAATGTTGTTCCTAAGCCAAACAATCAGTAAAGTCTGTAAGCCAAAGTTCAACCTCAGGTCCCTTGTCTTTAATTATATTCATTTTTCCCTATATCATACTACCTCAGGCACTAGGTGTGTTGAGGGCAAGATATGACTCCAGTGCAAGAATAACTAATTAATAAGACAGGAAATTCAATATAAGAAGTTACCAGATAGAATAAGGCAGGAAATCTGATATACTAAAATGATATAAGAGCCCACTGATATTAAAAATAAGTCTAAACTCATCTAGCTTTAAGGACACATATAGGCTAAAAGTGAAAAGATACAAAAAGATATTCCATAGAAATGGAAACCAAAGGTAGCAGGAGTAGTTATCTTAATATCATAAAAATAAAACTTTAACTCAAAAACTGTTAAAATAATTATATAATAATTCAGGGGTTAATTCATCAAGAGGATATAACAATTATAAATAAATTATCTAACTTTGTACATCAAAGAACTGGAAAGAGAAGAACAAACATTCTAAAATTAGCAGAAAAAAGAAATAACAAAAACCGAGCACAAGTAAATGAAATAGAAACTATAAACACAACAGAAAATATCAACAAAACTAAGAACTGGTGTTTTGATGAGACATATGAAATTGACAAACCTTTAGCTAACGAGGAAAAATAAGAGGAGTTAAATAAATTAGAAATGAAAGAGGAGACATTACGACTGATACAATAGAAATACAAAGGCTCATAAGAGATTACTATGAGCAATATACACCAACAAATTGCATAACCTGAAAGAAATGGATACCTTTCTAGAAATATACAACTTACCAAGACTGAATCATGAAGAAATAAAAAAATTGAAACAGACTAATAATGAGTAAGGAAATTGCATCAGTAATCAACACAGAAAAGTTCAGGACTAGATGGGTTGGGTGAATTTTGCCAAACATTTAAAGAATTAATGCCACTTGCTCCTCAAACTCTTCCAAAAAACTGAAGAGAAGAAAACACTCTCAAATTATTTTACAAAGCCAGCATTAGCCAGGTACCAAAGCCAGACAATGACACTGCAAAAAAAGAAAAGTAGAAAACAGTATCCCTGATAAACACACATGTAAAAATCCTCAACAAAATACTAGGAAACCAAATCAACAACACTTTAAAAGAATCATACAGCACGATCAAGATTTATCCCTGAAATGCAAGGATGGTTCAGCATGTGCAAAGGAATAAACGTGATACACCACATTAACAGAATGAAGAAAAAGAAATAAAAAACATTCAGAAAGGAAAAGGTAGAAATGTCTGTCTCTTCAGATGACATGACCTTGTATATGGAAAATTTTAAAGACTGTTAAAATTAATAAATGAATTCAGAAAAGTTGCAGGACACAAAATCAACACACAGAAAAACAGCATTTCTCTACACTAACATCAAATTATCTGAAAAAGAAGTAAAGAAAATCCCATTTACAAAGGCATTAAAACAATAAAATATTTATGAATAAATTTAACCAAAGAAGTGAAAGACCTGTACACTGAAAAATATAAAACACTGATGAAAGAAATGTAAAAAAAGACACAACTGAAAAGATATCCTGTATTTATGAATTGGAAGAGAATTAATATTGTGAAAATGTCTATACTACCTAAAATGTTCTCTAGATTCAATGCAATCACTATCGAAATTCCAATTTTTCACAGAAATAGAAAAAACAATATTACAATTTGTATGGAACCACAAAAGACCTCAAATACCTATTAGGATGACTGTTATCAAAAAGATAACATGACATATTGGCAAGGATGTGTAAAAAAGCGATCATTTGTATACTGATGGTGGGAATGTAAATTGGTACAGCCATTATGGAAAATAGTATGGGGATTCATAAAAAAGTTAAAAATGGAAGTACTATGTGATTCAGTAATTCCACTGTTGGGTATATATTTGAAGGAAATGAAATCTGTCTAGTAGCATTATTTACAACAGCTAAGTTATGAAAACAATCTAACTGTCCTTCGATAAATGAATGGATAAAGAAGATTTGGTTTATATAAAATGCATTTTTATTCAGCCATAGAAAAGAAGGAAATGCTGCCACCTGTAACAGCTTGGATGAACCTTGAGGACATAATGCTAAGTGAAATAAACCATACAATTAAAGACAAATATGTATGACCTCATTTATAAGTGGTAAGTGGAATCTTAAAAAAAATCAAACTCATAGAAACAGAGAGAAAAATGGTGGGTACCAGGTGCTGGAATGAGAGGAAAGTGGGAAATGTTGGTCAATGAGTAGAAGCCTTCAGTTATAATATAAATAAATTCTTGGGATCTAATATGTAGTATTGTAACTATGGTTAATAATACTGTGTAGTATACTTGAAATTTGCTGAGAGTAGATTGTAAGTAGCTCTCACCACACACACACACACACACACACACACACACACACACACACACACACACACACAATGGCAACTATGTGTTAATTTATCTGATTGTGGTAATCATTTCACAGTGTATACATATGTCAGATCATCATGTTGTACTTTCAAATTGTACTTTGAATATACAATTTTGTTAATTATAGTTTGATAAAGCTAGGGGAAAAATCCTTCAATGAATTTACATAATTATTTAATTAATTAATTAAAATTTAAAAATGAGCCTAAAGAGGTGACTTTAGTGAAAACAGCACCTCCAAAAATAAGCACCTCCATAAAAACAATGACGATACTGGCAAAAATTAGAAGAATCAGCTTTTTTAGAACTCTGGAAATTAACCAAAGAGTTGCAACAATCTGGGGAGTATTTATTCAAGAAAAACACTGGTGGGAACAGTGACCTTTGCCATTTTCAGTTTACCCTATTTCTATCTCCACAATAGCTTCATAGTCACCCTCCCACAATCACAACGAAAACCAATCACCTAGCAGTCACTAGAGGAGGAAAGATGAGTTGGAAGTCCTTCAAAGCCCCATTCCCAGAGACTTGTCATTATTGACCTGTCTGGTAGTTCCCTTGAACTAATGTGAAGGGCAATCTTAATATGATCTGTCTCAGAGCTTTCTCAGTGCAAACAGCCTTTTCCACACGAGCAATAGTGAAAATAAGAGGAAATAACTGGACATCTTTTAGTGAATAGTAATTGGGGCAAACAACAAGCTTACAAAGGAAATGTTTGTAAGGCAAAACTGGGTGAGATGCCCATAGGGTGGTAGTAAAAGTTCTGACACAGTCCTGGGAATCTGGAAGGCTAACACAATGCTGTAAACTGCCCGGCAATTTACATATGTAATCCTAACTACCAAATAAATGGATGTGTTAATATATTTTGGTACAGTAGTGCCTCACTCATCAAAAAGTCATTTATATGCCATATTATTTCAATTACTGCTAACTCATTTTCCTGCCTCCATTTCATCAACCGACAAAGTATCTTCCCCACTGCTACAAAGATGATCTGATGACTCATTTCTCTACTTAAATTATTTTAAATATCTAGCATAAAGTTTCAACTTCTAAGTATGGTATATGAGCACATTTACAATTTAGCCTAGGTCTTTTGGCTTTCCAGCTTCATCTCCAACCTTCCTTCCCAAGCAAGCATCAACCTCTGCTTCAGCCACACTGAACCATGCTGTCACATCTGAGGTTTAGATCATGCTGTTCCATGTCCTTTCCTTTTTCATCAGGTGTATTATTTTTTATTGATTATGGCCAAGCTAAAATTGTTTCATAGGAGGGAAACATCTTATCATCAAGAGATAACTGACTCAAAAGACAATGGCATGGTGTATTAATGTAAGTAAGCATTTTAATCACGACTAACTAAGCATACATTAAGATTCATTTACACTCACTCTGACAGTTATAATCTATTGCTCACATACTTGAGATGACAAATACTGTAAATGAAAGGCTCTAGGGTGGATAATTTCAGTTTTACTGATAGTTCATTGACTTTTACATTCTTTGCTAGTTTCATGAGAGGACAAGTCAATATTCACCTTTAAACAATATATGTTGACTTACTTGGTGCTGATAGACCTGTTTCTGGCCTCATTTTCCCATGGGTCCTAGGCTTGAGTTCAGTATTGGAGTTCTCTTTTATTCTTCATGAATGTCACATACACATGTGAATCTCAAACAGTTGTCATTGCTATTGTCTTTTAATAACTAATATAAGGTCATTACTTCAGGAGACTTCAGCCCTTTAAAACACAACACAGACAAGTTTACTGGTATTACTCATTCCTACAACGATACCAATTAATCTGCTCTATACTTTACAGTAGCTCCAGCTATAATAAACAACACTGACCTTTCGACCAAATGAGCCCTTTTAATTTACTTGACCACCACAAGCTTAGCTCTAGACAAAGAATTAATTACCCTTTTTCTGTTTGCATAAATCAATTTACAAATGCCACCATTAGATCGCAAGTCTCATTATATTAAAGTTAATTATTTATATGCTTGAATTCAAAGCTTGACTGTTTAGAACAGGTATCATGGCTATGTTTTGGTTTTTTTTTTTACTATGTAGTTTCAGTGTTTCATATAGTTTCTGATATACAATAAATAAAAATAATATTTCTTACATGAAATCTAATCTGAAATTTCATAAATATGGCTGAAAATCCAGGAGAAATAGTTCTCGACCAAAGAAAAATTTTCAGTAGTTACTGGATTCATCACCTCCATACACTTATATTCTAAAACATGCCAGTTTCTTAAAATATCTGATGTAGAAAATACTTATATTATTCACTCTCAAAAACAGATGAGTACATCTGTTTTTAGTGTTTTTTTTATTATTCCATGTGACAAAATAGGAAGCATGTATAAAGCACTTCTGTTCTATTATGAAGTATGCTGGTTATCTCAAAGAATTACACATATGCAATTGTTTAAACTGTGAGCTAAACTAACCACTTTTATGGACTACCATTTTTATTTGAAAGAATGAATGACAGACAATCTACAGTTATTCACAGTTGGGTACTTAGCTGGTCTTTTTCACACAAAATGAACAAAGTGAGATTCTCATAGAAAAAAAAAATTTTTTTTTTTTTTTTGGCCAATGATGAAATTTGAGCTTTTAAGCAAAAGTTAGAATTTGGGAAAACTTTTAACTGCCACCACGAACTTGGCAGCTTCTCAATTAATTTCTAGAGAGATCAGCTGGGATATTTATAAATGTGAAATTTTTTCCATTGTCTAATGAAATACGTCAACATTTGGAAGACGTGCAAAACTCAGTAAACTATTATTTCTCAAATAACTGATGCATATTATAAAATCTAGCAATGGTAAGAGACTCTTTCAAAATGTGACATACATAGATTAATAGATTTTAATGTAATTAAGTAAGAAATGTTCACTAATAAGGCTTCAGATTCCACGTTGCAACTCTCCTTTAAGAAACAAGCATTTATTGAGTTGGTTACAGTATGCAAATACAGTATCTAAAATGTTTGGAAAAGGTTGTTATACCTTTTTCCAACTACTTCTCTGGTGTGTCTGAATATTCATTACCTATATCAACCAAACACCCTAGTGCAACAGATTGAACGCAGAAGCAGATGTGAGAATCTACTGCCTTCTTAAGTCAGAGATTTTTTTTTACTGCATAAAGATAAAAACAATGTCACTCTTCTCACCATTTTTTATTTGTTTTGTAAAATATAGTTATTTTTCACAAAAATATATGTATGTTAATATGCAGTGAATTTATTATATTTTAATAAATAAATATTTTAATATTTCAATTTTTATTTCTAATATACTAAATATCAATTTATATAACCCATGTAAACAAAAGCACTTTGGCACCTCAGTAACTTTTAAGAGTAGAGAAGAGGCCTGTGTCTAAAAACGTTAAGACTGCTAGCCTACTGACTCAACACGTCAGCTTTGCTGCTGGTCCCTCTCACCTGTTAGCCCAGTTCCAATAGAGTGGTTGGCCTTCTCGCTTCTTGCATCACATAAAATGGGCACCTTTCTAGCTGCGTTACCCTGATATGGCACACTTAGCCTTTCTGAGACTTAGTTTCCTCTTCTGCAAACTGCAGATTAGTAGCAGTTGGGATAGGCTGAAGACTCATTAGGTTAACATATGTGAAACACATAGAATAGTACCTAGTACACAGTAAACAGTAGTCATTAGTTGTTGTCTTTGTTACTGAATTAAGAAAAGAGGCAGTAAAGAATACTATATTTCACAGTGTATACATATGTCACACCCATGTAAACAAAAGCACTTTGGGTTTAAATCCTGTACTCTCTGTTTATTAGAGAGTACAGACTACCTGGGTTTAAATCCTGTACTCTCTGTTTATTAGTTCTATAACCTTGAGCAAATTACTGGTCTCTGTGTGTCAATTTTCTCATCTTAATAACTGGTATAATAATAGAACACACCTCATATGGGTTTATAAAACACTTAGAATTATGTCTTGTATAAGTGTTCAATAAGTTGTAGCTATTATAATTATAATTTTTCTTTCCATATCTTTGTGTAAAGATCTCTATCTCATCCCATTTCCTCAAGGTCTACTGTCTGACTCCACGATACTTATATATTGACACTAAGTTTCTGGATGTCTCTGTTGCAATTAGATTTTCTATAATCTTGCAACCAGCTAGTTCATCTAACTCTTTTTTTTTTTTTTAATTAATTTTTACACCTACAAGCCCTGGTCTTACTAGGTGGTCTCCCACCCAAGTACTAATCAGGCCTGACCCTGCTTAGCTTACAAGATCAGACATCTGGCTTGTTCAGGGTGACATGGCCGTAGACCATGGACCATGGCTCCACTGGAGCATGAACCCCAGACCTTCTGCATGTAAAGCAGACGTCCTAACCGCTACACTACAGAACCACTCATCTAAATCTTGTTTACTACTGACTCGCAATTATTACTCCTCTCTACTCATGGACCTGTTATTTCCACCAGAACTTCCTGAACACTACACTCTGCTCTACTTCCATTTGCTTGCTGTTGAGATTTTTGCCAGTTTCTTAACTCATGCAATGATGGCCTTGTTTAACCCAGATCAGAGCTAACCGAGTCTAATTCTGCTAAGTAGTGTGTATTCTTTTTAAAGAAAGAGGAGTCAATTCTGTATATGTGTGTTTGTGTGTTCGTGTGTGTGTGTTTGTGTGTAGATGCTTAACAGAATAAATATAAGCCCTAGTCATCCAGAAAATTCACTTAGGATGAACAATTTCATTAATTTAACAAATTCGATAAAGTTTAATTTTTATTTTATACTAATAAGATCTTTAACCTTCTTTATTTTAAGCTTAGAAAAAATTTAATCTTAATTTATGAAGAGAAAACCATTCTTTTTGATTCATGTTTTTAATCAAAGACTTCAAAAATTGAAAATTTATATTTTCATAATTTTCTTGTATATATATTTCACACATGAAAAGACAAGTTTTTAATTGTTTAGTTTTCAACAAAAATATACATTCTAGAATTCTAAAAACTCAAAGTCAGTCAGTCCATATATCTTAATGTACTGAAATACCAATTAGCGCTTAAACATCCAAAGTATAATTCAAGAATAATATTGACAATTATTTACCAATAAAACTATAAATTTATAATCTCAAGGTCAAAGTGAAATTTACCTAATACGTGTGGAGGGTTTTTTAACGCAAAGAGAATGCAAGAATGCATCTTTATTATGTTAGCACACACTTAATGGTTAAAGTTAATGGTAGTTTCCTTTGTTGAGTGTTTTATATGAATTATGTTAATTCATTTAGTCATTTAATAAATGTTTGTTGGAACAACTATGTGCCAAGGATATAGTGATAAACAAGATAGATAAATTTTCTACAGATAAATTTTCTGTCAGAGAAAGACAGACAAACATTATATGTTATTGCAATTCAGATTCAGAAGAAAAATAAATGGGACAAAGGTAGAGAGTATAAGGAAAAGGATAGTTACTTTCAGAATGAGTGTTCAGTGATAAGAGACCTCAATGAAATCAAAGATAGAGCCATAAAAACACTTGGGGGGAGTGAGGAGATAGTGGCCGGGCAGTAGGAACCGCACACACAAATGTCCCAAGAGGGAACAAGCTTAGTTTCACCTTAATCTCGTGTATTTACTATTTCAACTCTTGAAAGTAGGTAATGTTATCATTCTTTTCAACACATGAAGGTCAGAAAGGCTAAATTGTTTTTGAAGATCTCATGTCCAGAAAGTACTAAAACCCAGATATGCACAAAAGTAATCTAATTTCTATTTGAGTTGTTAACCATTTGCCTGGAGTGTTTATCAACAAATTATGTCAATTGCATGACCATGATTCTAGCGGCTGGCCTGTGATTCTACAGTCCTTCACATTAAACTACAAAAATCTATTAAAAGATATCATAAAAAAAATATTTCTTATGATCTGCAAGTTTTTAAATTTGGAAACCAGATTTGAGTGCAGATTATTTTTAAACCAATTAGTATAAAATATGCAAATCATGTATAAAATGTCTTTACACTGTCTGTTAAAAACGAAACAGACAGATACCTAAATTTCCAGCCATTACTTTTAAGGAGTGATCCACTAAGGAGTTTTCATAAAGCCACAATAAGAATCTCAGAATATAAATCAGAGTTCATGCTATAGGCGGACATTAAATGGCTCCAACGACAATATGCAGAAAAATGCATGAAGCTAAGTAACAAAGCCTGAACACTGGCATGTCCCACAAGCAGAGCAGAGTGCAAGCTGAAAGTAACCGTTTCAGGAACTTTAATTTACTCATGCCTAAACCTGCTAGGCCTGCATCTTCTACACCACTTTCGCATACCTATTCTGTCTTTATCACTTCTCTCCACCTGTTTCTCAAGTATCTTGTTGTGTTCTTGTTATTGCTGTTATTATTTTCCTGCTTAATAGTCTGTAAATCCCTTCTGTCCTCTTTCCGCCTTTCTCTCCTTCCCAGTTTCTCTTTACTAACCTCTTGCATAACCCAGCCATAACTCGAGATAGCCTCTATGGCCCAAAATAACTAGAATATGTCTTCTAATGTGTGAATCTGTGTTTATGTGAATATTTGTGACTGACAAGTTTGTAATTAATAAAAAAAAAATTAATTCCATTTAAAATTAGAATTTGGGGCCTATTAGCACTTTTCTCTTATTATCTGTTACATTTATAAATAATATTTGTCATATTTGACAAAGGGGATACCCTAGGGCAAGTCATAATCATTGAATAAAAGATAAGGTGAGAAACATTTCAGTTAATCAATTCAATACACTTGCATCAAATCCCTACTAACTTAAATCCTCAAAGAGTAGTAACAAGCTAATAAAATGCAATTATTTTAAAGGAACTGAAGTAGAGTGTATGATATGATCTCATATTGACTTCAGACATATGCCTTTAATTTGCAGAACTACTGTTAAGGAAATGCAAAGGTGAGGAAATAATACTAAGAATAGAAAGGCCTTGTGTCTGGATAATATCTGTAGAATTTTCTCTATGTTCTCCTTCTCTTTAGTTTCTTTAGCAAATGCTTCTTAAATTTTTATAAAAAGGTTTATTGATGGTCTCCAGATGCAGAACTTGAGAATATGCTGACCAAGAAGAAAAATCAGGGAATATCTTCCTTAGAAAGATTGTTAGCTAGATGTGTCAGCGCCTCAAATCCAGTCAAAAAAGTCTTCCAAAAGCCAGGAGTGAGCTCAGCAAGGTGTCCCAGGTCTGAAAAGTATCCACCTGGGGTTATTTATGTAGTGCTAGTAAGCTGAAATGGAACATCAGAGGACCAGTAGCAAATGTTACTGATTAGTTTTCCCCTGCGTGGTTCAGAAACTCAATTAACAAAGGAAGGAAAGCAGGAAAGGAGGGAGGGAGGGAGGGAGGAAGGGAGGGAGGGAAGAAGGAAGGAAGGAAGGAAGGAAGGAAGGAAGGAAGGGCCAGTGCCATATTTTTTTACAGTCATATTTTATGCACAAAAAAAAATAACAGTTTTGAGAAGGAAATCATAAGATTTAGGGCCTGCACAAGTAATGTAGAAATGATTTTTCTGAATGGTACTCATTGGGAACTGAATGTTCAATAACCCTTGTTTGAGATTTGAGGAAGAGAATAATTAAAAGACTTCTTCCTAGACTTTAAAAATGAAAAGAAATTTTCATGATAATTTGGCAATTACATTTTACTATTTTTAAGTGAATAAAAAAATGTTTAAGTTATGTAAAATGTATAAAGTAGGTTAGATCCAGCCAGTGCTGTGAAAGTCCAGGACATGGAGAAATCACATTGACAGTCACTGACATATTGTCCACTGGTTCATCTGAAAATTACTATTTGTTCTTTTAGGACAAGGATTTCCTGTTAGTTAGCCAGGACATGTGTCAGGATGGTGAGGTGTGATGTTGATGTAGTCTAATTACCTGCATAATTCAGACCTCTAAATTCTCACTTTTCATATTGAAAGTAACAATAAGTAGTTCTACTCAGCTATAAGAAAGCAAGATTCTACCTTTTTACAGCTGTGCTGTTCTTTGTCTTAGATTTGTCATTACTTTAGATGTTTTGCTCTCTCATCCTTATTTCTCTGGCCTATCTAAGGACAAGCAGAACACTATGATTCTTTCTGAGTCCTCAGCTCTGTCCTTTCTTTCCCTAGCTGGTCACTTCTTCCCTACAACTGCTGTAGTTAATAACTATTTGTAAGGATACGCTACTTTCTGTTCAAAGGATCATACAGCACTGATACCCATTGAGGTGTTAGCTGATCATCATCTCTGTAATAATGACAGCAGGGTTAGTCATTCACTGCAAAAGAATAAGAAGAATTTGGGAAATTGAAGTGGTAAGAATGATTTTTTCTTGCATACAGGTTTTTATACATTGTGTCTTGAAGTCTAGTTTGGGGAAGAGGAATCAGAGAGATCATTATATTTTACCGACAGATATGGTATGTTTATAGATGGAAAGTTCAAGTAGTTAAAAATATAAATTCTCCCTTAAGTGATCTTTAGATTCAAAATAATAAGCAAAAAAATCCAAAAAGAGTATCTGAGAGTTTACAAGCTGAATCCTAATTCTATAAAAAAGAGCAAAGATACAAGTATAATCAAAATGACAAAAACATGGCAGGTGAAATTGCCCTACCTTATATCAAGACTTACGATAAAGCTATAGCAGCTAGGAGAGGTAGTTGAAATTTATAGGAAGAAAAACTGATAGGTAGAATTTAATAGAACAGTGAGCCCAGAAACTTGATTTATGTCAGAACAGCTCCTGAAGATCAAGCCTCGACAAGGCTATGGAGCACTAGGAACTTTCAGCTAGTGTTCACAGGACCTGGCACACCTTCTCTGGAAAACAACGTTGTTTTGGAAAGCTGAAGATATACATTCCCCACAATTTAGAAACTGCACTCTTAATTTTGTTTCCTAAGTAAACTTATTCACATGTGAACCAGAGACATACATGAATATTCATGGTGGCATAGTTCATTATAAATCAAAATTATTAATAACCTACATATTGTTCGACAGGAGAATTCATAAATATATTGCATAGCTCTCTATAAATAGATCAGTAAAAATCAATGAAACATAACTATATGAACAATATGAACAAATCACAGAAACAGAATTTTGAGTATAAAGAATAAGTATGCAGAAGTCTTCTATTGCTATGACATCACTTTTACAAACTTCCGATCTAAACATTGTTTATTTAGTTTATTGTTTATTATGTATATTGTTTAAGGATATGTACATATTTAATAAAAAAAATTTCAAACCCAGGATAAAAAAAAAAAAATTAGGATAATGGCTAACTGAGGAGAAACTAGCACCAAAATGAGTGATATTTATCTGTAGATTCAGTGGTACTAATAATATTCTAACTCTAGATGTGACTCTTTTACAAATGTTGCATTATTATGCTTCATAATTTATAAACATTTAAATGCATTCTTTTACATTATAATTTATGTATTAAATATTAAAATTTAAAAATCCAGAAATAAAACAATATATGCATCATCACTTAAATAAAAATACAAAATAAAATTATGCATTTTAATGCATAATAAAAAAATTGAAGAAGAGTCACAGCAAACTTATAACAGTTTTTACCTCTGGAAAAGAGAATAAATTCAGAAAAGGTGACATTTTCTTTTTGGGGTACTTTCTTTTCACAATAAGAATGCACTCATATACTTTTGATTCATTTATTTTAAAATATTAATAATAAAATGTAAACCTGGAAAAAACTTCTTAATATAAATCCATGCAGGTTGTTTATGTACAGGATATAGGGAAAATATATCATACTCCAAGTTTGCTTATTCCAAATAATGTGAGATATTCATTACTTTTTTTTTTTTTTAACCTGGCAAGCAAGAATTGGACTGCAGATTACACTGATTTATTCTGAAAAGAGAGCTCAACTACTTCCAGACAATATGGCCCTGGACTCTTTAATAGAATAAAACATTGAAAGTCTAGGATTGTTGAGACATGATTAAATATCTAAAAACAGCTATTATGATGTTCCAATTACTTAAAAATGTTTAGAGAATATATATATATGAATGTAATAGTCTGAAATACTTGGGCAGCTTATAACAAATTTCTCTGCATCAAAGCACAAGGATCTCCTGAGGAGGCTCCAAATAAACTCCCTTTCTCTTCTTAATTCTCTTTTATTAATAAATAAAACTGAGTCAATACAGAGATCAAGACATGATCCTTATTCTTGAGAGGTGAAGAAGTAGGATGTGTTCTACTTATTTTAGCCAATTTGACTTGTTAATACATGAACAGAGCTTACTTTCCCATTCAACCATGTCAATGAGAAAAAGAGGTATTCCTAAAGAGGAAAGAGCTCCTTCAAGAGCACTGAAATACTTCATATACTGTGGCCCAGCAGCCCTAAGAGTCCTGTTGAACCCACTCCCCACATTCATTCCTTAGATAAGTAACTCCACCTCCAGAGGGGCTTAAGGGATTATAAAGAGAAACAAAAAATGTCACACAAACAGTTCCCTTTTCCACCTAGAAGGTAGTATCTCTTCTCCCTTCCACTCCATCACTAAAACAAAACAATAGTTGCTCTAAGTTGTTCCTCAAGGCATTGTTCCTGGATGCATAGCAGGATCTGAGAATGTGACGAAAATGGAGATTTGTGGACTCCTCCCCAAATTTTATAAATCAGACTCTCTGAAGGTGGGTTCCAGAAGTCTGTGTTTTAACAAGCCCTCTGGTGATTTTAATCCTTAAGTTTAAGAATAACTGCTTTACTTTATTACATCTCACTATGTACCAGAACTTTAATTTTCTCTGCTCCAGCAATGAAGACAAATGGGATACTATATCCAAAATAATACAAAAATCAATGAGATTCAATTAAATGAAAAGAGTAATACATTGGGGAAAAAAGAGACCAGTGTTGGAGTATCTTTCCTACTAATTTGCTCTTTTAAGTTAGATTGAATACTCTGGGATTCACGTTTTTAAGGTTACAATGATAAAGTTGAACTGAATGATTTTCCAATCTCTTCAAGCTCAAATTTTCTGTTTCCATTTGATCTCTGAAAGTGCAAAAGTCATATTCAAACATGGTCTTAAGTATTCTTTAACCATTTACCTAATGCTGGCTTGTGCACCACCCTGTCCTTTTCAGTCATTCCTTATGCAGCAAACAAACTGGATACCCACTCTGTTCAAGGCTTTGCAGCATGAGGTGAGAATAAGACCCTGACAGAATATACAAACCCACAAGATGGATAGCAGAAGTGAATATCTGTATTCCAAGTAGAAAGAAGAGTAGGAAAGTGCCACTGTGACTTTGAGAAGAGCTAGCGTAGCTATTTAGTCAGAAATTGGAACGCAGCTATAATAAAAAACAAAACTTTCAGTTTGTTGATTGGTTAGTTCAATTTCAGCAGCTTAGTGGAGAAGGATTATTATTTGCATTAGTAAGATTGTTGGTCCTTTTTGAACTATTATTCTTTGTTAAAAATTATTGTAGAGAGACTCTGCTCTCTAAGACCTTACAATCTGGAGAAAGATTTGAATAGAAGTGGTTGAAATATTCATGGTGGGTCCCCTATGCAATCTTTATCATAAATCTACATTAAATAAAATATTAAACAAATAACCTAACAATACAAAACAAAAATATATTTTTGAACCTCCAAAAATATGTTTTTGTTCTCTAAGGATGTATTAAGTTATACACACATGAATACTTGCATTGTAGTTACTAGAATCTTTATAAAAATTTGTTCCACAAAAGACATAAATAAATTAATTCATTTCTCACTCTATTTTAAATGGATGGATTGATTAGAACATTAAAGAGTCCTAGTTTAGTTGAAGAGCCATATGACTGCAATCTCATACCCGATTTGATGATTTTTCAGGAATGTGACCTTGAAAAAAACAACCTTTTTTTATATCTATACAAAAGGAGATATTAATACCTGTCTGATTACCTTTCAGGGATATTGTGACAACAGTATAAATAGTGAAAAGCAGAAGTTTATTGTAATTTGCAAAACACAGTAAATGTATATTTTATTTATGATTAATGAGGTAAAGAGATAATTGGCTATTTTATCTACCAATCAAATATTATCCTTGGTAAAGGATTTGTGAAGCTCTGTTCCTTGTTTTCTCTTTCCTTTGCAGTGAGTCACTTCTAAATATATGGAGGACAATAAAATCTATTTCTATGTTTCCTCTTCTCCTTTTCTGATTATTATTAACAAGTAAAAACATTGACTGCCTGGAATTTCATCTCTTTTCCTAGCTCTCGCTCTCTCTCCCTAGGACAGGTGCTAATGATTAACAAAATGAGAAAAAAAAAGAACATCAGGAGAGTAAGGACTTTTCACATTTCACACACAAGATGATCAAACCCTAAATAATTATAAGTTCATATCAAAAGAGTGAAAATGCCTATGAGTTTCTGTAATTGCTTTTTCTAAAATGGGAATAATATTTCAACTCGTGATATTTAACATTTCAGGTTCAGATCCTTTGGGGGGACAAATATTTACTGGATATTTCTGAACTGAGGGCTTATTTCAAGAGTACCTGTTTATATAAATCAACATCTATAAATGCTAGAAACAATTTAACTATTCTGAAACCAATTCTACTCTCCCTTTCTCAACTATTTATTTGGTATCATATCTATTTCAATAGGACTTATTGTTAAACTAATTTATGTTATAAATTGTGGGTAAAATTTTTATCTCACTGTAGTCTAAAGGGCAACAGAATGGGAAGCCCAGCTCTGCCACTGCATATATGACTATAAATGAGTCAAATAAACTCTATGAATATCTGTTATATTACATACTATATGAGAAACTAGTTTTAGCTGATCCTTATACTTAACATCTATATCTAACTAACATTCTGGTATTTCTTTCCTTTGTATAACTATTAACTACACATGGGCAAGAAAACTATCATTCAATATTAAGTTGTAGAACAATTTCTCTGAAATTGGAGAAAAGATCTCTCTCCAGAACCTCAGAAGTCCAATATTCTAAATATTGTAACTTACTGACCATGCTGTTGCAATACAAAAAGCAAATCAGATGGGTAGGACAGTTTGAGCTTGATCTTAATGATCTAAGAATTTGATTATTTTTACATCTCGACTAGGAGTGATTTTATATCCCTTCCTTAGGTGTCCTTTGGCAATGTTTGGAGAAATTTTGGTTGTAAGATTCAGGGGAGTGCTGTTGGCATCTAGAGGGCAAAGGTCATGAATGCTGTTAAACATCCTATAATGCACAAGACAGTCTCTCCTTCTACCCAAGGACTTAACAAGCTCAAATTTGTTATCCTCAAAGACTAAAAAATTTCTTTCCTTCAATTCTGTAAGCAGCATTACCAATATAATTGGATCATAAAAATATATATGTTATATTAATGAAATAAGATTTTTTACCTCTATGGCTATCTTATAAGATTGTTAATTTCCAAAAAGCAAATCTTGGAGCAGCAAATTGTTATTGGATTTTGTTTTTAATAACAGTTGTAAAGAGATTGAACTAATAAAAGAAGATAATTTTTTTCTACAACTATAATTTAGTATGAAAAAAAAACTGGCTTAAGTCTCTGGAAAATTATACAACTGTCATGTCATTTCTTTTAAGAATAATTTCTAATAAAGCAATTGATGTAGTTTAAAAAGAAATTTGTACAGGTGTTAGAAGGTGGGGGGAGTGTAAGTCACATGTCGACTATCTTAAAGGTAAACAATGCTATTATAAGCCACGTTGCTACTCTCAAGCAATGAAGAGTTTTCTCTCTTATAGTTTTTTTGCGGGTCCACAATCTACTCCAAAGAAGCCCGTTTGAAAGAGGTCATTCATTACAATATGATTTTAACAAACTGTGTTTTGCATGACATATAGGGGCTTTTAAAAAGAAAAATCTGAGTACAAGGTATAACTGTTAGGGTCAGGATATGGAAAACATTTGAAAAGTACTGCACATTTCAGGTTCTTTGAAACTAAAGAAGAGTGGCAAATGTTTTAAACACACCAGCAATATATGTAGGTATACACTCCTTAGTCTTCTTTTCCTATTAACACATATGTTTCGTCAGAATATATTCCTAAGATCTTTCTGGATGAGTTATTTCCAGGGGAAAAATTTTGATTAGCTTCACTCCCTTACAGAACTCTGCTAAGGTCAAGTTTAGTTTAACTTTCCAATAACTTAAAGTTAGATATAACTTTATAAATACAAAATTCTGCTCTATAATATCATTGGCAGCAATCGGCCCATTAATGATTTGTCTGGGTTTTATACACAGGTAATGTTTTCAATCAAGACGTAAACTGGTATTGATGCTACAGGCAACTAAGCAGACACATATCCACGTGTAATTTAACGAGCTCATTTCTTTCTGGGCGTCTATAATCATCGGTTCACTTGATGATCTTTTTAATTTGCATGCCTCATCGTTAAACTGTGCTCAAATTTAAGGGTATAGAGGTTCAAATTTTATGTAAATAACAATGTCCTTGTTAATAAAGATTTGATATGGTCTAACAACGATATTGTTCACATAATCTCATTCCATTCTCAGGTTCTGACCCTGTACAAGTAAACTGACATAATCTTTTCGGATTAATTATTTAATTATTTACATACTAGTTCACAAAGGATAGCTATTGTAAGTAGTCTCCCCGATAGATTCAGAAAACAGAAAAACATTTGAAAGAGCAAAGTTACATTTCACAAAGACACATTTTCCTCAAATTGTGACATAATTAATAACTCCAAGCCACTGAATTGCTCTTTGGAGAAATGAGGTGTAACTTTAAAAGAATGACATTGATTTTTCTATGTCTTTGGAACTCAACCCCATTACATAAGATTCACACCACATATGTTAATCCTAAAATTAAAGACAACTAGATCTTGGAAAGTACATTACTTAATAATGCAAGCATGGTCTATTCTTCACCTCAGTTCCTTAGATTTCCTAGTAAAGCATTTCTTTTTAAGGCAAACCAGTAAAAATAAAATTGCTGTTTTTTTATTTAGGACCTTAGAAGCATGTTGAGAAAGATCTGCCTAACCCCCAAAGCTAAAACTATTCCTTTCAATACATAAAACTCACACCTTTATGTTAAGCATCATTTCAGGGAAGGCATGTAAATTTTTTATAATTTTGAGTTAAGCATCATTTCCTGAAGATAAAATATTAATAATACCAAGTCATTAAGCCAGTAATCCCTTAGACTCAATTTGTAACCTACTGGAGATGATGCCAGTATACAGCAATGAGCTCAAAAATTTATGATCTAAGCACTTTATATGTACTCAATAAATATGGTATCTCACACATACATGAACACATGAAGCTAATCAGCTTTGCAAACAGGCTTGGACTGGAATTCCAGCTCCAATATTACTTAGGATGTAACTTTAGACATATGATCTCTTGAAATGAAAACTTTTTGCAGATTTAATAAATAATGAAGATAAATAAGAGTCTCTGGAACACAGAAAGTACACAAAAATGATAAAATTATTAAATGTCCTATATTATTTTTTATTCAGTGAATATAGACCCTACTATGAAAATATTTTAAAATATTTATATTGTAGAATATGTAGTAAGTGTTAATTATTCTATTTCAAATATTAACCATCAATTTACATGAAAAGTAAAATTATCATAAGGAGCATGCATAATTTTGGGCAACATAAAGAACTGCTCACTTAAATTTGGGGTACAACTGCCAAAGGATAAAAGTCTGTCTCAAGACCATGTAGTAGAACATATGATAATTATTATAGGAATCAGAGGTCTGTATTTCAGCTCTGAATTCACCATTACCTAGTTCTGTGACTTTGGATAAGTCATTTAAAATCATAATTTTAATTTCTTAATCATAACAATGAGAATAGCACCTTTTGACCTTTCTAATGCATAGATATAGATAAGAAACCAATTAGAATATTTAAAATCACTTTAAAACTTTAAATACTAAAAATATAATTTTTACAATAAAACTATTGCTAATTTGAACAGGAAGAGTAAGCCTTAAAGGAACTGGGTTCCTGACAAGTGGGAAAATTGCAAAGGGGAAGGGAAAAAAATCATCAAAATTGAATTCTGCCTGTTTACACTGGTATGACATGAGAATCAGCTTTTTAGCTAGTAATAGTAATTTCCAGCTTTACTGTTTCCCAGATTTGTGAACATCTACAAAGTTACCTAAATTTTCTATGATACAATTGTCTCATATATTAAATGGGATGGCAGAACTGTAAGTTAGCTAATAAATATTCCCTTCTTCCTTATTAATAAAACTCTGTATTTGCTCGAAAAGGTGGAACATCCCTAGCTAAAGGAAAACAACATCATCATCATCATCATCATCAACAACAACAACAAAACTACCAGCTTTTCAGCTGTGAGCCACCAATGAGAAATAAGGAGCCAAAACATAACAAAATTCATTTGCTAAGAATGGCTGAGAAGAAAGATAGAAGAAGCCCAACATTATAGTTGAGAGGCCATATCAACCACGGACTACCTACTACAGTTTTGTCTTATATGAGAAAATTAATTTGTTTAATCCACCGTTTATTTTAGTTTTCAGTCATTCATGGTCAAATACAATCCCTAATACTTTTTACAAGGTTGATGTAGGACTTATATGTAATACGGAATGGCAATAGGAAAAATATCTGAAATATCTTAGGTGTATAAAAGTAATATTTTAACTATTAGTCATGTTTTCCCCTCTTCTTCCTTACCCTGTATCCCCTATTTCTCCCCATGGAGAAACTCAGACTCTATAGCATCTATGGACCCAGAAAAAATGTGGTAGAGCAGAAAGGAAAGGAACTATTTAGTTGTCTCATATGCCTAAAAACTCTAAAATATTGATAGCTCAACAGGCCATTTGAGAACCACAGCTAAAACTAGGGAAGGGTTTTCAGAATACAGTAGCGGATGACTAAAAGATGTCCACAGAAAAGTTAAAAGCAAACTCCTATGAATTCTGAAAAAACAGAAAACTCACAACTAAGATGGGGCATGTCAAAAGAGACAATTTAAAGGGATTTTCACTGGCCAAAGATAGGATGAATTGGTAAACACTATAGATAATGATTGCAGCAGAACAAAATGTCGAATATGCACAGATCTTTGATTCTTAATAATTTTATTCATAAAACAACTAGTTGATCAACTTTGGACAATGACAGAGAACTATCTATTTATTTTAAGAATAGGTAATTAAGGTAAATGATCAAACACTTACCATCCTTTTCATATATAAACTGTACCACTGGGTAAACAAATGATGATGAAGTAAAATTCCTCTTTATAGAATATTCCTGCAAAATAAAGAAAAAATAATAGAATGTTATCTTTTTTGCAACTCCCATTGACTTACTAGAACTAGGCATTAAAAATCAATGATTGCTAATATCATTTAAGGAAAACCACATATCTTGCCTCCCAATAAAGAACATACCTATGACATTCTTGAGAACAACTTGCAGTGGTCTATTGGAGAGATGAAAAGGAAATTTATCTACAGAGCTCCTTTTTTCTCTTGGTTCCCATTGGCCAATGTTCACTCTGTGGGAAACTAACTCCTCCCCATATCTGGTTTGTATTATTTAGCCCTTCACAGGGCTATTAGGAAGCAGACATGACCATAGGTCTAATAATGGAGGCATGACTCAATGAGAATGAGGCAAAACTCATGAGAGAAAAAAAGAAGCATTGAATGAAATAGCTGAAGATACACAAGGTTTGGTACAATATAGATCCCAATGTGTGTCTCCTCAAATAAATTAACACTTGTGCCTTGAGTAATTTATCTAGCAAATATATATATAAATTACTCAAGGCACAAGTGTTAATTTGTGTGTGTGTGTGTGTGTGTGTGTGTGTGTGTGTTTAAATGCTATACTATAGCTCCAAGATTCTTTCTCTATCTAAACTCTCTCTAGGTGAACACATCCCATTTCATTGTTTTAATTGGCTTCCAAATGTGTGACATCTAGTCGCAACTCTTTCCTGAGTTTGGACATGTCTAATTGCTCATTTGATGTCTTTATATCAAGTAATAACCCCCAAGGCCTCTCAAACTTACTAAGTTCGAAGTAAGACCTCTCGATTCATTTTGCTCTGTCTTTTCTGCCACCAATCCGAAATGCGGCGCACACTTAAGTTTCTCTGATCCTACACTCTCTCTCTACTCATTCAGTCTATGCTCAGTGCAGCTGCCTGAGTGATCTTTATTTTAAATATTACTTAAAGCCCTCCAATAATGGTAGTAGCTATCACTTACTGATGTCTTATTTCATGCAGACAAATTTCAATGTTTTATATGACATTTTAGTTAATCTTTTCAACAAACCAAGGGCAAAAATTATTATCCTTTCCATATTAACTATGAATAAATCAAAACAGAGATATTTAGTAACTGGCCCAAGGATACAGAATTCATACCTGGAAAAGCTGGGATTTGAATCATGCTCTTCAGCACTATTCAATCTTACCTCTCTAATTGTTTACTTAGTTTCAGAATGAAAACTTATTCCCATTCCTTTACCACTGTGCATGATCTATCTCCTGCCTCTGTCTCAACCTACATCTAATTAGGCTTCTTTCCTTAAGTTCCAGTCACACTTATTCTTTTGTTCTTTGAATATATAAAGCTTTTTCTGGCCAGGTGCACTTGCTGCCATCTCCACCTGGTATCTTTCCTCAGCTCATTGAAATGATGGCTCATTTTCATCTTTAAAATTTCAGTTCATTTGTCCTCTCTTCAGGGATTCTTATTCTAACTGGTACTATTTCTAGTATAAGAGCTCAAAAAAATGTATATGTATTCTGCAGTGTTTGGGATGTACCACTTTTTCATTGAAATGAAATTTCTTCTCCATTAAAATGAGTAAATTGAAAGTGATGTTATTTACTTTCTCGAAACAGTTAATTTTTATTTTCTGCTTGCAATACTTTGCATACTTCATTTTGGCTTTCAATAAAGATACAAAGTTAAGAGAAGAAACTGCCCCTTGTCTCAAGAACTTTACAATATGATGGGAAAATAGCATCAGAATTAATACTAGAAATAAATTAGAAAAAGTATAAAATAATAAAAAGAACAAAAACATCCCAATATGTTACTTAGGCAAATTTAAGTAGAAACAATACCTTTAAAACTTTTTTGAGAGAAAAGTTACAAAGAATTGAATGAGTCTTTTATTGGAATGTTCATAAATTTCGGATACGCTTAAGGGAAACCTCTCCCCGCAATAAGGTAGACGCAGAAAGCAGGGAGAGAAGCCAAGTTCCCTAGTCTGGTATAACTCACATAAGATTTTGATGTCTAGTTTTAGAACCAAAGGGCAAAGCATAAGATTCACTATGTAACCCAAAGGTAAAAATAAAACAACAGAGGTTTGAAAAAAGACCTTTAAAGAGCGAAGGGAAGAGGAGTGGTAAAATATTAGATAGACTAAAAATGGATGCTAAAAATCACCAAAGAAATTGGCAAAAGGAAAAGGTTTGAGACAGCCTCATAGAAGAGACCTAACCCACTACAGAATAGCCAGGCACTAGCTAATCATCACATGTAGTGGGTCTGATGAGTGGGAGGAGAGCTTGGCACAGAGAAAACAAAGCTCTGGGAGGACAGAGAAAATCAAGTCAAGAGGAGAGAATTACAACCCATATTCTAGCTAAAGTATTAATCAGAGCATTTACACCCAGAAAATACCCAGCCGTAAAAAGTAAATTTGAACTGTACTGCTCGTTAAAAAAAACACCAAAAACATTTTCCCCCATATATGCCCAAATACAAGGCAGCCACAAAATGAGTCCCTATTTTCCAAAAGTAAATTTTTGTCCAGATTTAGTGTGCAAATATTTAGGGTATAGATGAAATAGATAAATATCTATTTTAATATATCTACATATACATATTTAACCACCTATATGATAATAGATTTTGAAATATTTGTCCACTTTCAATTTAATGACATAATTAGATATAATTTTTTCTTATGCTCTTTCTGTATCACTGTCTTACCAGAAAAAAAATAATGTATATTCATTGGAATTATAACGAATAATAAATAATAAAACTGTAATAAAACTGTATAGAGAAGTTTTCACATTTTCAATATTGACACTTTTAATACATGAATATGATTATGTCTCTCCATTTAGATGTTTTTAATGTCCAGTGAAATTTTATACACTGTGTACACCTAAAATTTTATCATTTTTTTGTTTTCACCTAAATGTATCACTTGTGTTGATACATTTAAAATATCTGGTTCTCATTACATTTTATTTTTTAACTGTCACAAATGGAATTAATTTTTGAACACTGATTTTGTATACAAAAAACTCACCAATTCCTCTAATTAGCAATGATAGTACTTACCTTCTTTTGGATTTTATACATGGATAACAAATGTATTGCTTTTTATGCAGTTTTTTTTTAAATTCACAAAAAAAAGGATCTGACCCTATAGTTATGAGATCATCTCCCCTGAATATATACTAAATCTAGGTTAAATTTTTTCACTGTTTTTAAATCCATTTTTCTTATATTGACTCAAATTTAGTAATGATCGAGGTCATTTCCAGGTATACATCTTTCCTTAATTTTAAGGGCTTTAAACCAAGTCACTTCGTCTCTCTACAGATAAATTCATGAAATTGAAAAATGCATTCAACACCCACCCATTTCAATGGTAGGTTTACATCTTGTTCTTGGGAATAAATTCAACCAGAGAACCGAGTTATGCAGAAATTCTATCTCTGTCTCTTCTGCTTCTTCCTTCACATGTGTTTTACACTGTTCACTTGCTCAGATTGGATTCTTCTCCACAGTTCTCATGGTGAAAAACAAAATCACAACTGCTCAAAGGTTTTCTTTTTTTTTCCTTTTCATTGGCCACTCATTGAGACATCTTACACTACAAATCCCACATCCAAATATTCTGCAAAAAAGTCACATTAGTCAAGTTTGCACTGGATGTTTAACCACGAACCAATTAAACAGACTACTGTGTTTGACTCTGTTTAAGACAGTGTTAAGAACAATTAACTACACCTTGGGGATAGCATCATATTGCGATACAGCAGTTTTACCTGCAGTTTTCTAAATTCATAGATATTCCCACAAGCATTAACTACCAGAAAACTATATGCAATCTCTTCATGCAATAGTCTGTCGTAAAGTCTATTTTCAGAGAACTCAATCTAAGACAGTAGTATTCCATTAATAATCTACAATAAAACCTCTCAAATTTTCTTTCCCTCTATAAATGGAGATCTTACACTCCCTGAGGCACCCACAATCCCTCTAGTCTCTCTTCCCTAACTCCAAACTCCTCCATTCCCTATTCCCACCCACTGAGACATTCGTCTTTGTGGTCTGCCCTTCCTCACTAGTTCAGAGTCCTCGGTGAGAGTCTGAGAAAAAGATACTCATGAAAGTAGTTTATTAGGAAGAATCCTCAGCATGAGATAGTTGGAATTGCTCTGAGAAGAGAAAGCCAAGGAAGGGCACGATCTCAGACAAGATTCCATGGAGCCACTTTGGCTTAATCCCACATGAGCTCTACAGACAGTGTAGATTTGAGGTGAGAGAGCTGGAGTATTTATAGGCTGCATGGTCAATGGTTAAAGGAGGATATCAATTGCCAGATACTCCGTCCTTTATATGTACAAGCAAACTAGTTTCCATCAACCTAAAGCCAACCCTCCACAGAGTCCCAGTGGTTGTCCTGAAGGCACACAAGGAATCCAAGAGTGTGAAAATGGTAAAGGGATCCAAGAGGATATGAGAGGCATGTAAATGGGCTAAAAAACTAAAAGTTCAAAAAAGTTTAAAAAATCAAATTTCCTGTTCCTTAATATTGGTATGTGGAAGAACATATACTTACTCTGTTGATTTCCTTACTACACAAAATACTCTTGATTTTTTCTTTTGGATCTTGCCTTATGAAAAGTTAGTTATATAAAGAAACTGATTAAAACAAAATAAACAAAATAACTTTTCTCTTCTACCTGCAAATCATTGTCCTTTCCAGACCAAGTAAAGCAGCTCTTTAGGTGCTTCTCTGTTTATTTCTAAACTAATCTGCTACAACCCACTCTACCATCCTCCCTCCACACCCCTCCCCCCCAAAAAAAACATAGGAATCAAACACACAGATGCAGAGTTTGCCTCAGTGGGAAAAAGTTCTCTTTTCTTTACTGTTAGGAAAGAGATAAGACTTTTTTAAAATCATATTTATATAAACATCAGAGTGTTCAATAAAGTTTCTGATTAATTGGAAACTCAATAAGAAGCTAACTGAAATGGAAAAGATATTATTTTCTGATCAATTCAGGGTAAAACCAAATAGAAATGTATGTTGCCCTTGATTAGCTTCTTTTAACAGGGTAACCCATTTTGATTTGGATTATTCAAATAATTACCTAGAATTTCTATTTAAATTTCTGTATATAGCCTTATGTATGAATTTATCTACCCCAGCCTTTAAAAATAATGAAGAGTAGTAATGAAAAGTAAAGATTAGCAATGAAAAGTTACAGAAAAAAATACTTCCATTTGAAACGAAATTCCACTTCCACAATACTAGAGGACACTACTGAATTTTTATATTCTAGATTTTTTTGAAAAGAAGACAAATGTAATAAAATGATGCCTAATTTTAAAATTCTTAAGTGAAAGAAGCTAAGATAAAAATTGTTTTACTTGAGTGAGAACAACATGGTTAAAAACAGCTCCTCTTTCTATTCACTTTTCAAAAACATTCTACTACCTAAAACTGGAATCTTACTGCTATTTAAAAGATAAAGTGAAAACATTCATTAACAGTACACAGAAAGAGAAAGTGAGAGAGTAACTCTTATGTGATGTTTTCCAGTTTATAACTGAAAAAATTTCCAACCATCTGGATTTTAGTCCTGCTTCTGCCACTAACTAGTTATATGACTTTGGACAAGTCTCTTAAACTTCTTTTGGCCTCAGTGTTTTCAATATTACAAGTTGGACATGACAGTATTAAAGATAACTTTCAAAACTTTAAAGAGTATGAACTATAAAACATGGCTATAAAATGAGTCTGATTTTTAACAAATACTCAGTAATTAAAAAAAATATATCAAAAGTTCCTGTTCCTTAAAATTGGTATGTGTAAGAATATATATTTATTCTGTTGATTTTGCTACTAACAAAATACTCTTGATTTTTTCTTTTGGATCTTGCCTTATGAAAAATTAGTTAATCAAAGAAACAAGTTTGACTAGTTTAAATGTATATTTGCCTTTTAAAACAAATAACATTATATAGCTTATTAAACTACTGTATTCACCAAAATTAACTTAGAATAAATTTTAATTATTTTAAAAACCAACAGCCATCCTCAGTGGATTAAGCTCTGCCACACTTAGAATATCTAAAAAGATGTACTACCAGTGAAACAGAATTTAAAAGAATATGTTGGCAATATCCTTGGTATAAATGATTATGCCCAAAAGAGAAAATGCTAAATTGGTGATTAAGTCGAATACATTACTTTATATTTACACCTTATTCTTTTTATTCCTCAATATTTGCCTAAGTTGCTGTAAAGGTTAATTTTATGTGTCAACTTGATGGGGCCACAGGGTGCCCAGATTTCTATCAAACATTATTCTGGGTGTTTCTGTGAGAGTGTTTTGGGATGAGATTAACATTTAATTGGTAAACTGAGTAAAGCAGATGGCCCTCCATAATGTGGGTGGGCCTCACCCAATAAGTTAAAGGCCCGACTCCACCAATAGGTTGACCCTTCCTTAAGTAAGAGAGAATTCTTGATGCCTGATGACCTTCAAACTGGCACATCACCTCCTCCTGCTTCTACAGCAGCTTCCACCTTTCAGACTGGAACTGGGACATCGATTCTGCTGATTCTAGACTTGTCAGCTTCCATAATTACATGAGCCAATTCCTTATTATAAAGCTTTTACAGAGAAATATAGATATAGATATAGAAGCAGATACAGATATACAGATACTCTATTGGTTTTGTTTCTCTGTACAATCCAAACTAATACAGTTGCTATTGTTAATGGGATGTTAAATCCATTATACACTTTAATTTTTTTATTTTGAAAAAAATTAGAAATTCACAGGTGGTTGACTTATTTCACTTAGCATAATATCCTTTAGGTCCATCTATGTTGTTGCAGCTGGCAAAATTTCATTCATTTTTTATGGCTGAGTAATAATTTATGGTGTATATGTACCATTTCTTTGTCCATTTATCTACTGATGAACACTTAGGCTGCTAAATGAGAAAGATACAGAGACAGAGAGACAGAAAGAGAGAAAGAAACTCTATAGTGAAAAACAAATCTGTGTGAGTTGTTGGCCTAGTGAGGTTATCAAAGTAAACCAGCCTGTAATAAGTAATTTTAACAAAAATTTTTAAGCATAACTGTTTTTTTTTAAAAAAAAAAAACTTTAGATAAATAATTCTTTATCACAGCATTTATAATTAGGTGCTATATTTGCCATGATTATGCCATTCAAAAAATACTTTTATAGAATTAGATTGAAATACTTATTTGAGTAAAAAGTATAGTATCGAGTGACATCTACAAAGCATCCAATAAAGAAGCACAAATTAAAAAAAAAAAAAACAATACAGTACAAAGAATCTTTAAAAACAATAATAATACATATGCACAAACCCATTATGTATATTCTTTCAATAATATTTTTGGTAGAAATTTATCATTATGCTTTTCCTGAAATAATGAAAATAAATTTAATTAAATGTTCTATAGGCATATACTTTCAAGTTACCATTTATCACTGGAATAATTCTTATTAGATATCCATTTTAAAAATCAATAAGTTTAACTAAAATAAGAATTCTATTTAAAAATCTGTTTACAAAACTAGCTGTTCCCCAATGCAACTGTCATTTAAAATGTAGAAAGAAAAACAAGCAACTCTTACTAAATAAAAGTAATAGCACTCACTGTGGCTACAAAACAAATTTAAGGTCATGGCTCAGCGTAGCTGGGGACAACTGACATCATGTATAAGAATAACACTGAATTCACATTGTATTCACTCAAGGATGACGAAGGAACTCAAAGAGGAAACGTTAAATCCTGCTGTTCAAAATAACCATGGTGTTAGAGGAATACAGTGTGGAATTAGCTCTACACATAAAAAATCATCCAAAGAAAATGCTGAAAATGAACTCATCTTAATGTGGGCAAGCTGACAAACTTCGTAGCAAAATACCAATAAACCGACATAAATTGTTTGTGTTTGGTGGGGGGTGGGGGAGCGAGGAGTGTGGAGGAGCTCATGGCTAACTTATCTTGAAATACTCAATGAGGAGGAAAATGAGAATGCAAATATGGATAAACTAGTATTTGTAATGTATTTACTTTAGTATTTTATTTCTAATATCTGATGGATTTATCAAAAAGAAATAATGTGACAGGAATGTGTAAAAAGGAGTTATTTTCTGGCTTAGAAAAAGGAAGCAGAAAATGGAAAGTCCTCCTAGGCAGGATTAACAACAGGATTCCTTGAGGGTAATACTCAGACCATTTTTACCTGGCATCTTATAAATATTTCCGAGTCTCCAAATTAATATTAAATTTCCCAGATAATCAAAGGTCACACTAAAATGCATAGAATGAGGGTTAATGTAAAAAATTCTGGGTGGATAAAAAAATAAAAGCTGATTTTCAATCTTTTTATATTTTTACCAAATTTATTTCCAAATCTACTTGGGTTTACAAAAGAAAACAAAATAAAACAAAAAACAAAGACCTACATTTTAAAAGTCAATGTAAAGCTCAGGCTGCTGACTAAAACCGTCAGGGTAGGAGTGTTGACCAAATGACCATTGGTAGAAAATCAGTAATGCTAACTACATTAAAAAAAAAAAAAAGTTAGAAAAAAATACAGTTATTGGTATACCGTTGTACAAAGCCAATATTTATTTGTGCTTGGAAGTCTTTGTTTTGTTCTGGCTACTGATCTTCAGAGAAGCTGTAATTTTTAAAGAAATAGTTCTGTTGCTTACAACTCCCTGACACTATACCTACTCATTTGTCCCTTAAGGGAGGAATGTACTACAACCCAGAGCCAAATCAAGTATGTAATGACCACGGAAGGATAAGATGGGAGTTATACTTAAAGAAAAAAGTTAAAGCCACATAAGGAATGCTGTTTGCTGTTGTTGTTGCTATTGCTCCTTGGTAGGGATAGTGGTGTTTGGTTTCATGCAGATTGGGATTTTTAGTCATCCTTTTCTGGAATTCTACAATCTAAGCAGGTGACATCGCAAAATAGTATTTACATTTTTAGTAAAATAATTTTGAGCTAACTTTTGCCTGATGAAGGCTCTCCTACTTCCAGCACAATCACACTCTGTGCTCATGAGAAGATATGAGTGACAGATTAGGCCAGCTCCTCACTAGACCTTAGGTACAAAATTATTTTCCTTTGTTCTTGGTACACTTATTCGGCTTCATTTCAACTTGGCTCTTCTGATTGTTATTATCAAGTGTGATCAGGGTCTGAGTGTAGAGAAACTAAACATGGAGCTCTGATCTTATATTTCATATAGGATTAAGACAGGATGAAAAGAGAAATCAGTTTACCACATAGAGATTTAAAGCCATATCTCTAGCTAGTAATCTGGTAATTTACCTTTGTCTTCTACTCACACCTCTCCTCTGTGACACTGAAGCAGCTATAAGCAGCTGGTTGAGGATCCCAGTAATTAGGATTTCATCCATCTCAAATGTAGTTTCAGCTCCTTAAGAATAAAAAAGGAGAAAAATTAAAGCTTTTTTGCTGCAACTGATAATCTAAGACTAAATGATAGAAGGTTTTATAATTATACTGGTTATGATGTGGTAAATATAAAATGCTAAAGGGAAAAACTCAACCTCTAGGAGGTTCGAAAGCCAAAATAGCTTTAAGAAACAAGTGTCATATATTATTAATTTTATTCAATTCCAAGGCAAGATCTGAGGGAGTTATTACAGAGTTGTTTAGCAATGGTAATTAACTTTATTGTTAGTTATATAGCCCATGACCACGTTATGACTAGGATTTTGATTGACAGTGGTTGGACTGAAAATGATCAGGTTAGAAATTAATAAATTGAATATAGGAAATCTACCCTTGCTTTTAAAAATCATTTAATCAATTACAAAGACTCTACATTCTCTTCGTATCTCTTATCACTGAAAATTTCCCAAACTTTGAGGGAAAATATAATATTGGTGATACTAAACATTTTTTGATGGTTTCTGAACTCAAGAAATTACAAGTCAGAAAAGGAGACAAGATTAACAAACATGAATTAATGACGAATAAAATTCAAAACAGTTCTGCCGTGAGATAGAATAAGGATTTCTCAATGCCTGCTGACCAGTCAATACTGCTATAGGCAAAGACTTCCTCAAACTATGAGCAAAAGAATAAAAGAAAAAAATGCAGATTTCTTTAATTACACAAGAACATTGATTATAAAACACACAATTAATAATAGCTTGTATTAGTCAGGACTTTTTATGTCTTTCATATATAAAAAAAGGAATTTATCAGAAGTACACCGTGGTATCTTATGTAAAGAAAGTAAAGGTTGAACCATCAAACCATGGGAATTGCAGAGGGGGATCCATTTAAGGCTTAGGAAAAATTGAAAACAAGGCTCATAATTATCATTTCTTTTTCGTAATTAGAATTAATAAGGTCTAGTCTCTTCACAGGTTTGATGTTATAATACAGTACTGTTTATATTCACTGTACTGTTCTTTGGATCTCTAAGACTTATTTACTACTAGTTCCAAGTTTGCACCCTTAAACAACATCTAATGGAGGTGCTAACTATCACACAATGGCAATCATATTAAAATATATAAATGTATCAAATCAGCATGTACACCTTAAATTTACCATATGTTCTATGTTAAATATATTTTAATTTGAAAAATCAAATGCCACTAGCAGTTTCTCTCTCTCATTCTGTGTGTGTGTGTGTCTCATAGTCTCATTTTCATTCCACTCTTTAATGAGCTCCAGCTGCATTTCAAAAAGAAATTTAGGACTATGTAAACTGTCATCATATGAAGCAGGTTTCAAAAGAAAAAAAGGCCACTCATAAGGAAGTTAAGGATGTTCAGTAAATAAAACAATACAATATCCAGCTTAAAAGAATAACAAAATCTAGCAAATTAAACATTTGAATCAATTGTAGGATATATTTTAGTTGTCAGAAATATTAAAATGTCAAAAATATACACATCCTGGATTTTAAAAATATATTCACGTTAAAGTTTGAGATGCACAGAAAGCGTTCATGGGGGAAAAATGAGGAAAGAAGACTTGAACTCTAATCCATGAAAGTTGGCCAAGTTTACTTATTGAGCTAAAAGAGTAGGTAAATCCAGTAAAGAAAAAAAAGCACAAAAGGAGTATATTTTCTTGAAAGAGCATTGAAGGAATTTTTCAGAATAAATTTGTTGCTCCTTTTTTTCTTTCATTTGATAATATGCTTCATAGCTAAGAGTAATTCTCAATGGAAAATAGAAGCTGTATATTTGGAATTAGAAACTGTGCTGACTCCATTATTTACTTGTTTTGTATATCGATTAGTTAGCTAATTTCTTAGGTTGTCAAAACTGATTACCGAAAAAGTACTACCTGTTATAGGAGTAAGATTAACATAAAAACTGGTGCAATTGTCAAAGTGGATTAGAGTATTAACATTGAAAGAGAAAAAAATATACCTCAAAACCAGAGCTGAGAGTTGAACATAATAGACATATAATATGTTTATTAAAAATGGTTCTGAAAAGTATAGCTTGCAAATAAGGAAAAAACAGCTGAAAAAGAACAGGATAAGTGGTCAAAAAACAGAAAATTGTCATATATTAAGCTGTGGGGTTTTTTCTCTTAAACACTAGAAATTTAAAATTTCCTCAAATGTAGCACTTTCTTAGGTGAGAATTTTCAAAGAAATATTCAGTTTGTTAGTGTAAAATCAGTGCAGATGTCAAACATCTGATGGTAGAAAAGCAAGATTATATTTAGCTTTAACTCAGACTTTTGTGAAGAATTAAATTTATGTTTACTTATAAAGGCATATGTTCACTTTGGATGTTAGTGTGTTGATGAGAAAATAAGAAAAATATTTTAAAGTAATGATCCTGAAGGCAACAGGAATTGGAAACAAATAACATTTGTTGCTGAATTCCCAAAGATTATTTTAATCCAAACAAGTTAATGCACATGAAATTATATTACCCAGTAGATATGCCAACTCTAGAAAAATTAAAAATATCTACTATAAATACACATTTCTTAGTTCTACTAAGACATTCTAATACAAAATAGAGTAGAATTAAATCTAACTGAGTATAATTCATAGTGTATATTTCTGCATTGTACATGGAATTAGACCATTTATTCATAATTCACTCTATCACTAAAATTCTTTTCATTTCTGTTTAGTATCCAGTTAGCCCATAAGTAAACTTAATTAGCATATCAAAAGCCGACATTGTAAGAATAAGTTCCTTATTATAAGGAAAGACTGAACTTATATGTGGCTGGCAACAACAAAAAAGGTTTTCTTGTTGCAATTTCAACATTATTGGAATGACTGCTATTTCCCCAAATCAATCTCTACATGTTTATTGGTACCTATACTTCCTGTATAAGAGTTTATAATCCTTCAGCTCATGGATTTGATTCTATTAGGATTAAAACCTATGTGGGAAGAGTAATACTTTGAGAAATTGCCAGGCAAATATCCTTCAGAATAAGGTAGTTTCACATAAGAATGGTTATTATAAAAATGTCAAAAGATAACAAGCATTGGAGATGACGTGGAAAATGGGAACTCTTGTACCCTGCTGATGGAAACGTAAATTGGCACAGCCAGTACAGGAAACAGTATGAAATTGCTCAAAAAATTAAAAATAGAACTACCATAAAAACCAGCAATCTCACTTTTGGGTACATATCCAAAGAATATGAAATCTATAATTCGAAGAGATATCTGAACTCCCATGTTCATTGTGACATTCTTCAAAATAACCATGATATAGAAACCTAAGTGTCAATTAATGGATGAATGGATGAAGAAACTGCGGTATACATATTTATAGAAGTATTATCTGGCCTTTAAAAAGAGAAATCCTTCTATTTGCAACATATGGATGAACCTGGAGGATATTATGCTAAGTGATATATGCCAGACACAGAAAGGGAAATACTACATGATCTCACTTATATGTGGAATCTAAAATAGCTGAAGTCATAGAAGCAGAGAGCAGAATGGTGGATGCCAGGCAGGGGAGCCAAAATGAGGAGATATTGGTCAAAGGGTACAAAGTTTCGGTTATGCAGGGTGAATGAGTTCTGAAGATCTAATGTACAACTTGATGACTACAGTTCATAATAATATCTGAAATTTGCTAAGAATACAGATCTTAAATCTTCTCAACACTCACACATGCACATACACAAAGACAACTATTTAAAGGTGATGGGTAAGTTATTTAGCTTGATTGTGGTTCTTTTCACAATGTGTAAATATATTAAAACATCAAGTGGTATACCTTAAATCTATATATTTTTATAAATCAAAGATATCTCAATATATTAGTTTTTTAAAAAGAATACAACTTTAATGAGAAATGCCATGAGGATTCTGGGATGTTATTTAGAAGGAAAAGAAACAGAAATGAGGAGCAACTTCTGGGAGGACAACCACAGCTTTATTCAGTATCCACATGGGACTTTGATAAATCTTAGGAAACAGGTTGAGGAAAACAAAGCAAGTTGCCAAAGACTGCAGGGTACATTACAAGTTAAAATACTAAGAACAATTGCACCTAAATAATATATTGTTGGGACTATACATCTATAGTAAAACTATTTTTTAAAAGAAAGAGAATAATAAAACAAAATTTAAGTTTGCAGTTACCTAAGGAAAGTTGGCAGAGCGCATAGGTAGTGTCAATGTTATTGCCAATGAAATTAATCTTAAATTGGAAGGTAGATTCTCAGGTGGTTATATTAATTTCATGCTTCATAATTTACAAATCTGTTCCATACACCCTTTGATATGCATCAAATATTATTCTTTTGAAAGGAGCACAAAAGGCAAAAATTGTTATGTTTATACATTTCTGAAAGCTGATGCCAGGTTAAGGAAGGGTAATTGTATGCACAGGTATTAGAAAGAGGTCATATATTTCCTTGATTTTTTTTTTTTTTTTTTTTTTTTTTACATTAAGGAATTTGCTCCCAGGCTTAGGACAGGAGGTAGTTCCACAACAAGGCTGGGAAAGTTGTCTAGGAAACAAGCACGGTAAGAACTCTGACTGAGCTCTCTGGAAACAGAAGCAGACAAACTAGCTGAAGCTGGACATATGGATCTTGTTGAAAGACACTACTCATCCTGGTAAACAATGGCAGAGCAAGATAGTAGTTAATTCAAGCAGTCAAGTTACAAAAATAATACAGGGGCAATTTCAAAGATAAAGAAAAACAGTCAGTCTGTCAAGAGAATGAGAAGATAAGCCATAGACTGGGGAGAAAATATTTGCAAAAGACATATCTGATAAAGGACTGTTATTCAAAATATACAAAGAAACCTTAAAAAGTCAGCAATAAGAAGATAAACAGCATGATTAAGAAACAGGCAAAAGACCTGAACAGACATCTCATCAAAGAAGATATACAGATGGCAAATAAGTATATAAAAAGATAATCAACATCATGCGTCATTAGAGAATTACCAATTAAAACAGTGGGATACCATTACACACTTATTAGAATGGCCAAAATCCAAAACACTGACACCACCAAATGCTGGTGAGCATGTAAATAAACAAGAACTCTCATTCATTACTGGTGAGAATGCAAAATGGTTCAGCTACTTTGGAGGGCAGTTTGGCAGTTTCTTACAAAACTAAACATGCTAAATTAAACACCTTATAAGATCCAGCAATCACAGTCCTTGATATTTATACAACTGAGGTGAAAACTTATGTCCACACAAAACCTACACAGGGAAGTTTATAGAAGGTCTATTCATAATTGTAAAAGCTTGGAAGCAACCAAGAAGTCATTTAATGGGTGAATGGATAAATAAACTGTGGTATATCCAGGATACAGAATATTATTCAGTGCTAAAAAGAAATGAGTTATCAAGTCGTGAAAAGAAATAAGGTTCTTAAGGGAAAAGAACCTTAAACGCATATTACTAAGAAAAAGAAGCCAGTGCGAAAGGACTATATACTGTATGATTCAAACTATATGATATTCTAGAAAAGGCAAAACTATGGAGACAGTTAAAAGATTAGTGGTTGCCAGGAGTTGTGTGGAAAGGGGAGGAAAGGATGACTAGGCAGAGCACAGAGGAATTTTAAGGCAGCGAAATTATTCTATATGATACTATAATGGTGAGGACATTTTTCAAAACCCACAGAAGTACTTACAACATCAGGAAATATGAAAATAGACAATGGGAATATGTTTGGCATCAGGAACATAGATGAGCAATCTGCACAAAAGATTCAGGTAAAGTAGATTTTAATACTAAGTCAGCATTTTATCCAGCAAGAAAACGAATTTTAGTCTGTAAAGAACCAGACTAAAAGGTAAGAGCATCTATATGAAAGTATGTGAGCTACGTTTTAAAAATAATAATTGAATAATTAACTGGGCTCAAGTAAAAATTATGAGGTTATACATAAAGGTAGATGCAGACCCAAAGAACATTTATATCATTTTAAAAAAAATGTACCCAGACTTAAGACAGTAGGATTCCATAAGACAGTTCTCAGAAATTCAAAGTTTTTGAATAGTTGGAACTAATTAACCTTTTAACATTGCCATTATACTGTGCACTCAAGAATTAGTGTCTACTAGGTTTGAGCAGCTTTGTCAGATGAGTAGGAAAATAAATGTCAACCTCCTTCCAGAATAGGGCAATTCTTATGATCCTCTTTATCTCAGAGATCTTAATTGCTACAGTATTGCTTTGAATGAAACTGATTTTTCCAGTGTGGAATTTTAGATATTTTGTCAGTATGACAGAATAGATTTGCTAGGGTAAGACCAACAATGGAAAGTATCAGGAAAGCTATTTTCAAATGATGATCTAAATATAAAATTATGGGATACCACTTGCTTCAAAGTTTTACCTGCTCAATGGCAGATCCAAGGAAAGCTTTCAGAAAGATCTAATCACTGCCTTTTAAAAGAGGTCACATATGACCAAGACACTGTTTTTCAGAATTCTATTTTGTGGCCCCATATCTGCTTCCTGAGTTCTTCCTGGAAAGTTTCTATGCCTCTGCTGCTTACTGCTTTTGGCTTATGTTCCCATCTCTGACTCTGATATTTCATCCAATTTGGCTTTTATCATCTTCTGTTCTGATACCCAAAAACTGGTGTCAGTTCAAAGCCTCAAACCTATCCTTGTCTCCCAGATAGAATATGACGTTTGGCCAATGCTGCTCCAATAAAAGAGCAGTCTCATGGTTTATTCCTTGCAATAATATAGCAGCAAGTAACTCAATCATTCACTCATTTACTCATTAATTCATTCCATTGTTTACTTACTCACCCAGTTGTCATTAATGGGGCATTTACTTTGTGCCAGGTACTATGCTAATAAGTGTCCAAAAAGCCATACCTAGATACTGCCTCCTTAGATCTATTTAATGCTTGCTAGTAAATCAGTCAGCCTTTGACTTCCTACATGGGTCTTCCTATTATACTGAGCAATGCACTGGTATGTGCTAAATAAGCCAATCAAAGATTATAGCGAAGTGTTTAAATAGTTTTGCTATGACATTCTGTGCTTTCATAATTATCACAGCACCTATGATTATTAAAAACATAAGCCCTAACATTAAAGAATGCTGCTACTAGGTGAGGCGGTACTGTGGTCAAGGCAACACAGTACACACAGCCAGGCTCGTGCTGTTGCTGCCGGTGACATTTACCTGAAAACAAAAAAAAGGTAAATGTACCACTTTTGACTTGTACAAAAATATCATTATTAAACAGCAGCATTAAGTAACAATCACAAAAGCAGACTAAGAGCCAAGATGAAGGAAATAATTGCGACCTAGTGTCTTCTTGAGCTGTTTGGTCAGCACCAATCACAGCTTAAGTAGGTGGCAGTCCACTTCTCAACTCTAAATCTAATCTTACAGTCAAATATATATAGACTCATTCTGAGAAGTCCTTTCCTTCATTTACTGTGGCTACAGTTCTTACTTTCAAAAGTTTCCTCAAACACATTTATTTATCTTTTCAAAATTAAACCATCTGAATGAGACAGTCATAGATATACATTTAAGGCCACAAAGAGCATAAAACCCGTCATGATAACAAGGACAACAACAACAACAACAAAACAATCCAATTAAAAAATAGTCAGAGGACCTAAACAGACACTTCTCCCATAAAGACATACAAATACTCAACAGACATAAGAAAAGATGCTCAACTTCTCTAGCTGTTAGGGAGATGTAAATCAAAACCACATGAGATACCACCTCAAACCTGTAAAAACAACTACATCATCAAC
>NW_011889015.1:1943861-1955133 GCF_000151845.1 Pteropus vampyrus
AGGCTCGTGCTGTTGCTGCCGGTGACATTTACCTGAAAACAAAAAAAAGGTAAATGTACCACTTTTGACTTGTACAAAAATATCATTATTAAACAGCAGCATTAAGTAACAATCACAAAAGCAGACTAAGAGCCAAGATGAAGGAAATAATTGCGACCTAGTGTCTTCTTGAGCAGTTTGGTCAGCACCAATCACAGCTTAAGTAGGTGGCAGTCCACTTCTCAACTCTAAATCTAATCTTACAGTCAAATATATATAGACTCATTCTGAGAAGTCCTTTCCTTCATTTACTGTGGCTACAGTTCTTACTTTCAAAAGTTTCCTCAAACACATTTATTTATCTTTTCAAAATTAAACCATCTGAATGAGACAGTCATAGATATACATTTAAGGCCACAAAGAGCATAAAACCCGTCATGATAACAAGGACAACAACAACAACAACAAAACAATCCAATTAAAAAATAGTCAGAGGACCTAAACAGACACTTCTCCCATAAAGACATACAAATACTCAACAGACATAAGAAAAGATGCTCAACTTCTCTAGCTGTTAGGGAGATGTAAATCAAAACCACATGAGATACCACCTCAAACCTGTAAAAACAACTACATCATCAACAGGACAAGTAATAACAAGTGTTTAAGAAGTTGTGAGGGGAAAAGGAACCCTCATACACTGCTGGTGGGAACGTCAATTGGTACAGCCACTGTGGACAACAGTGTGGAGGTTCCTCAAAAGATTAATAATAAAATTACCATATGACCCAGCAATTCCTCTTCTGGATATCTACCCTCAAAATTTGAAAAAGATTTATCTATAAAAAATATCTACCCCAATGTACACTGTAGCATTATTCATGATGGCTAAGACATGGAGACAACCAAAATGCCCTTCCACAGATGACTGAGTAAAGATGTGGTACATACATACAATAGAATATTATTCAGCCATAACAAAAGATGAAATTTGTGACAACATGGATGAATCTTGAGATTATCATGCTAAACAAAATAAGTCAGACAGAAAATATTGAGAACCATATGATTTCACTCATATGTGGGATATAAAACTGAAAGCAACAAACAAACAAGACAGACAAACAGAGTCTCATGGACACAGACAACAGTTTAGTGGTTACCAGAGGGAAAGGAAGGAGGGGCGAGGTAGATAAGGGTAAAGGGGATCAAATAAATGGTGACAGAAGGAAATTTAATTCCAGATGGTGAAAACACAATGCAATATACATACAATATATTATTGAATTGTACACTTGACGGAGGGATGGTGACTCAGGAGGCTCCAGAAACATAAGGAAAGATTGAGATATATAGCTCAAGGTGAGGGCTAGAGTGTCACCCTCCACTAATCTGTGTGGAGCCCACCTCTCGTGTAGCTTACAGGTGGGCATCATCTTTCCTGCATTCAGCCCTCCCCGCACAGCCAAATCCAAAATTGCATTGGCCCTGTGAACTCTGCTTGCCCTACCCAGGTGACTCCCTGGGACCCTGCCCCACCTAACTCACACAGCATCACTGAAGGCACTCTCAGTCCCTGAACAACAAGCCCTGCCCCACACACTGCAGTAGGCTTTTTCAGCAGCAAACATCCCAACATGGCTTCTGGGCAGCCCGAGGCACTTTTCAATGATAAGCAACCAGCCCCAGCTTATGCTGCAGTTTTTCACAGAGAGCTCCTGCGCATCTGTGGGCCCTACTAAGTGGCGGCTGACCTTGGTGTTCTCTGGGCATTTTGTGAAGTGGCTAGAGGCTCAGCACTAGTGCAAGAACTCAATCTGCATTAACCTTGTGAACAACATCTGTCCCATCCTGGTGACTCCATGGGACTCCACCTTGCTAAATTGGAGCAGTACCATCTAGAGGCACTTTTGGCACTGGGGCAACCAGCCCCACTCCGTGTACCTTAGAAGACTCTTTCAGCAGCTGAGCCTTACAGGCAGCCTACAGGTGGCATCAGGACTTGGAGTTTCCTGGGCCTTTTGCTAAGCTGCCCCAGGCCTGGTACTGATGGCAGCTGGCCTCGATTTTCAGCATGGCTATACCCATGTGCCTTCAGGTCCAGAACAGTCAGCAACCAACCTTGGATAGCTTTGTAGCTCCTTCCACATAGCACCCAGCCAGTCACAGATAGCAGCTGAACTTGTCCTGCATGGGAGCCATGCATAAGAGGCCCCAGATACAACACACCTGGAGACTGTCTTCAGACCACAACAGAGCACTACCCAATTAGCCCCACAAGTGGCACAACCAAAGGAGATCTCAACAGGTACATGAGCCCATGGGGGCAAATCTCCCACTGAGGGGTCAGTCCTCACACAGCAGCTCATATGCTCTGGGTGTGGCCAATCCTCACGGCCAGTCAGTCTGAGAGTCAATCCCACCCACTGACATGCCAAAAGCAATCAAGGCTCAACTACAACAGGAGGGCACACACAACTCATACAAGAGACTCCTGAAGCACACGGTGCAGATAATCAGGGAGACTGTGCCATTGGGCCAAACAGTACACCTACTACATAAGGCCACCTGGTGAAGACTGAGAGACATAGATCTACCTAACACTTAGAAATGAAAACACAGAGGCAGCCAAAATGAGAAAACAATGAAACATGTCCCAAATGAAAAAACAAGAGAAAACTCCAGAAAAAAATAACTAAATTAAATGGAGGCGAACAATCTACCAAAGTTAAAAACACTGATTATAAGGATGCTCAAAAAATTTAGCGAGTACTTCAACAAAGCTAGTAAGCATAAAGAAAATAGAAACCATAAAAAAGAACTGGTCAGAAATAAAGAATGCAATAACTGAAATAAAAGAATACACTAGAAGGAATCAACAGTAAATTAGATGAAGCAGAGAATCGCATCAGTGATTTGGAAGATAAGGTAGCAGAAAACACCCAATTAAAATAACAAAAATAGAAAAATAATAATAATATTTTTTAAAAAAATAGTTTAAAGAAGCTCTTGGACAACATCCAGTATAACATTCACATCATAGGAATACTAGAAGAAGGAAAGAGCAGGGAGTGAGAAACTATTTGAAGAAATAATGACTGAAAACTTCCCTAACCTGGTGAAGAAAATAGACATACACATCCTGGAAGTGCAGAAAGTCACAAACAAAATGAATCCAAAGAGACTGACACCAAGACACATCATAATTAAAATGGTAAAGGATAAAGACAAAGACAGATTCGTAAAAGCAGCAAGAGCAAGGCAGCTAGTTTCTTACAAGGGAGCTCCAATAAGACTGTCAGCTGATTTCTCAACAGAAACTTTGCAGGCCAGAAGGGATTGGCATGAAATATTTAAAATGATAAAAAGTAAGGAACTACAACCAAGACTTCTCTATCCAGCAAGGTTATCAATTAAAATCGAAAGTGAGATAAAGATCTTCCTGGACAGAAAAAGGTAAAGAAATTCATCACTACCAAATCGGTATTACAAGAAATGTTAAAATGTCTTCTTTAAGAAGAAGGGGAGTAGGGAGAGAACATAAATATGAATAATAAAATGACTATAACTATGTACCTATCAATAATCACTTTAAATATCAATGGATTCAATGCTCCAACCAAAAGACACAGGGTAGCTGAATAGATAAGAAAACAAGCCCCAAACATATGCTGTCTATAAGAGACCCACTGTAGATCAAAAGACACACAAAGACTGAAAGTAAAGGGTTGGAAAAAAAATTTTCATGAAAGTAGAAATGAAATAAAGCTGGGGTAGCAATACTTATATCAGACAACATAGATTTTAAAACAAAAGGCTATGAGAGACAAAGAGAGACATTACATAATGATAAAGGGATCAAGCCAATGAGAGGATATACCCTTGTAACATTTATGCACCTAGCATAGGAGCACTTAATACATAAAGAAAATATTAACTGACATAAAGGACGAGATTGCCAGCCACAAAATCATAGCAGGGGACTTTAACACTCCATTGATATCAAGGGATAGATCTTTCAGACAGATAGTCAACAATGTAACAGCAGTCTTAAATGACACGTTAGATTAGGTGGATTTAATTTTTAAAGCATTTCACCCCAAAGCAGCAAAATATGTATTCTTCTCAAATGTACATAGAACATTTTCCAAGATAGACCAGATTTTAGGCCACAAAACAAGTATTAGTAAATTCAAGAAGATTGAAATCATATCAAGCATCATCTCTGATCACACTGATATGAAACCAGAAATCAATTACAAAAAAAAACCTCCTGAAAAATACACAAACACATGGAAGCCAAATAACATGAACAATGAATGGGTTAACAATGAGATCAAGGAACAAATCAAAGGATACAATTTAACTTTATCCTAATATGAACTAGAAAAAAAAGGAAAAAGCCCAAATGAGTAGAAGGAAGGAAATTAGAAAGATCAGAGTGGAAATAAACACAATAAAGTATAAAAAACAATTTTTAAAAAATCAATGAAACCAAGAGCTAGTTCTTTGAAAAAATTGATAAGCTTTAACTGGATTTATCAAAAAAAAAAAGAGAGGGAGGACCCAAATAAATAAAATCAAATATGAAAGAGGAGAAGTGATGACACCACATAAATACAAAAAATTAAAAGAAAATACTACGAACAACTATACACCAACGAACTGAACGATCTAGAAGAAATGGATACATTCCTAGAAATATACAATCTTCTATGACTGAATCAAGAAGAAAAGGAAAATCTGATTACTACTGATGAAATCAAATCAGTAATCAAAAAATTCCCATCAGACATTCCCAAAATACCAAATATTCAAAGAATTAAAATCTATTCTCAAATTATTCCAAAAAATTCAAGAGGAAGGAAGACTCCCAAGCTCATTCTACAAGACCGTCATTATCTTGATTCCAAAACCAGATAGAGACATTTAAAAAAAATTAATAGGCAGATATTCCTGATGAACATAAACGCAAAAATCCTCAACAAAGTATTAGCAAACCGAATTCAGCAGTACTTAAAAAATATCACATACCATGATCAACTGGGATTTATTCCTGGGATGCAAGATTGGTTCAATGTCCACAAATCAATTAGCATGATACAGTACATAAATAAAATGAAAGATAAAAATCATACGATCATATCAATAGATGCAGAAAAAGCATTTGACAAAATCTAGAATCCTTTCACGATTAAAAAAAGGAAAAAAGAAAGAAACTCAGCAAATCGGGAATAGAGGGAGCATATCCCAACATAATAAATGTCATATATGACAAACCCACAGCTAACATCACAATTAACAGGGAAAAACTAAAAGCATTTTTCTTAAAATCAAGAACAAGACAAAAATGTCCATTTTCACCACTTTTATTCAACATAGTATTGAAATTTCTCACCACAGCAATCGGGCAAGAAAAAGAAATAAAACGCATCCAGATTGGAAAGGAAGAAGTAAAACTGTCATTTGCAGATGACATGGAACTATATAGAGAGAACTCCAAATATTCCTCCCCCAAAAAAGCTGTTAGAACTGATAAATTCAGTAAATTAGCAGAACACAAAATTAATATTCAAAAATTGATTGCATTTTTATACACCAATAACACACTATCAGAAAGATAAATTAGGAAAACAATCCCACTTACAATTGCAGGAAAAGAAAAAAATACCTAAGAATAAATTTAACCAAAGAGGTAAAAGAGCTGTAATTGGAAAATTATAAGTCACTGAAGAAACTGAAAACACAAATAAATAGAAGCATATACCGTGCTTATAGATTGGAAGAATTAACATAGTAAAATGTCCATAGTATCCAAAGCAATCTATACATTCAATTTAATCCCTATCAAAATACCAAAGGCATTTTTCATAGAACCAGAACAAATAATCCCAAAATTTATTGGAACCATAAAAATCCCTGAATAGCTACAGCAATTTTGAGAAAGAAGAACAAAGTTGAAGGTATTATACTATCTGATATCAAACAATACTACAAAGCAATAGTAATCAAAATAGCATGGTCTCAACTTTAAGACAAATACACAGATCAATGGAAGAGAATAGAGAGCCCAGAAATAAACTTATGTGGTGATTTAATCTATTACAAAGGAGTCAAGAATATACAATAGGGTAAAGGCAGTCTATTCAATAAGTGGTCTTAGAAAAAATGGACAGATACATGCAAAAAAAAAAAAAAAATGAAACGACCACTTTTTTATTCCATATACAAGAATAAACCCAAAATGAATTAAAGACTTAAATGTAAGACCTGAAACCATAAAAGTCCTAGAAGTAAACACAGGCTGTAAATTCTCTGACATTGCTCTTAATAATATGTTTCTGATATGTCATCCTGGTCAGAGAAACAAAAATAAATAAGTAAACAAATGGGACTACATCAAACTAAAAAGTCTTTGCACAGCTAAGGAAACAATCAACAAATCAAAAAGACAACCTATTGAATGAAAGAAGATATTCACGAATAATATACCTGATAAGGGATTAATATCCAAAATTTATAAAGAATTCATACAACTCAAAACCAAAAAAAAAAAAAAATCCAATTAAAAAATGGGTGGAGGACCTGAATTGACATTTCTCCAATGAGGACATACAGATGTCCAACAGACATATGAAAAGTTGCTCACCATCACTAATCATCAGAGAAATGTACATTAAAACTACAATGAGCTATCACCTAACACCTGTCAGAATGCCTAACTATTGGCAAGGATGTGAAGAAAAGGAAACCGTTGGGCACTGTTTATTGGATTGCAAATTGGTACAGCCACTATGGAAAATAGTTTGGAGATTCCTCAAAAAAATTAAAATTAGAACTACCATATGACCCAGTAATTCTACTTCAAAGAAATCAAAAACACTAATTTAAATGATATATGTACCCCTATGTTCACTGCAGTGCTATTTATAATAGCCAAGATATGGAAGCAACCCAAGTACCCATCGATAAATGACTGGATAAAGAAAAAGCAGTACAAATATAAAATGGAATATTAGGCATAAAAACGTAAAATCTTACCATTTGCAATAACATGGATGATTCTAGAGGGTATGATGCTAAGTGATATAAATCAGACAAAGAAAGACAAATGCCATTTGACCTCATTTATAGGTGGAATCAAAAGAACAAAATAAACAACAACAAAATAAAAACAGACTCACAGACACAGAGAACAAACTGATGTTTACCAGTTGGGAGGGGGTTGCGGGGCCAGGTAAAAATGGTGAAGGAATTAAGAAGTACAAATTGGTTGTTACAAAATAGTCATGGAGATATAAAGTACAGGATAAGAAATACAGTCAATAATATTGTAATAATTATGTATAGTGTTGGTGAGTACTAAACTAATCAGGGGTATCAATTCATAAATTATTTAAACATCTAAGCACTAGGCTGTACGCCTGAAACTAATATAAAATATTGAATGTCTATGAGTGAAAAAATGTTTTAAAGAACATTAAAATACAAGTCTTCTTTGCTGTTAAGAGAGGCCCTGAGGTATTGACATGTGACTAAGAAGCCATTTTGGATGTCCAGCCCAGCCATCAGATGATTCCAGGCCCAACTCCCAAGACTGCAAATATATGAGCTATCCCAAGGGAGAACAGATCTGTTGTTTTAAGCCACTGACTTTGAGAAACAGTTTGTTAAGCAGCAGTGGATAAAAAGAACAAAATGCTTTAGATTCTAGTGCATTTGTCTGCCCAGTCCAAAATTCTGAGTGCAGCAAGTCTCACCATCTCAGCATTTTTCATTCTATCTCATTTTTCAGTTCCTCTCCTTCTCCCTCTCTATCTCTATCTCCATCTCCCTCCCTCTTTCCGTCTCCCACCTCTCTCCGTCCCTCCCTGAAATGCAACATCATCATTGTAACAAGGTATCATTTTCTAGGTGCAATCCATTCTTTTGCCAAGAACTTTTCCTTTTGCTTGAGGAAGAGCACGAAAAGAGTTTTTACTCAATAAAAATTATTGGTCTTTTTGCAAAATTAGAAACAATATAAAACATGAGATTTAGAAGAAAAAAAAATCTTCTCAAACTGTAATTGTAACACTGGGGGAAAAAAATAGTGTCCTTGTACCCAGAGTTAGTAACGACGTTGCATACGAATTTATAAAACCATCTCTACTCAGACTAAGCCCAAACCTGGAGCTCTGTATTCTCACTCTTTAAGCAGATTTTTAAAATGTTTAATTATCATTAATGGTGGTTGATTTGTGTACCTGGGCCAAATGCTAGTCAGGAAAGAAGAATAAAGGAAGACATTATTCTATTTAAAGGTCACTGTCTTTGACCTGGATAAAAAAGTTTATGGTGGTGTGAGAACACATAAAACAAGAAACATAGTGACAGAGTTATACAAATTCCCTACCAGAGAGTTAATTTGTTGTTGCTATTATTGATTTTTTTTAAACTTGTACTTCCCATTTGTCAGGGTTTTTAAAAATGTTTTATCTGAAAATTTACACGGAAGTGTTCTTACCTTAAGAGTTCGGATAGTAGAAAGCAAAGAATACAAGTAATATAAAATAGAACATAACTACTTGACTTTCCCCATGTACTTATTTTTTTGCTGATTCTACAGTTAATCAGAAGACAAAAAAAAAAGTTATAGGCTGCACAATTCTCTCTTTTAAAAAATACATATTCAGCATAACACTTCTATTATCTAAAAGACTTTTCCCCCAAACACCTGGAACTTCTTATATTAGAGATGGACCAATTCTGGCACTGCTATCACAGAGCTAGGGTGAGGATATGGCAGCAGGTATGGGAGTACCCCTGACTGAACACGATGTGGGTTATAGGAATGTGACTACTCCCCTTCACCAGAGCTGGATAGATGGCTGGCAAATTATGGGAAGTTTTGCTTGCTTGTAACTGCCAAATATCCCTGAGTTAATAAAAGGATCCATAGAATGAATATATATATATATAATGCACAATTCACCTTTTAACCCTATATCTATAAAAAGTGTGTAAGAAATGAAAATCATATCTTCTAAAATACTCTGTTATGTTGTTTAAAAAATCTAGTTCAGGTAACTATAATTTTTTTGTGGTAAGATGTATAAGGTAAAAAAAATCTGGCAAATTATTATCAAAATACAGTCCTATAAAATATTAAATAAAAATTTCTACCAAATTTTACTTGATTAAAGAAATTCTAGTCAAAATTAGGATCGAATTTATTTTAATCATCTCATTTTCTCTAAGTATACCAGATTCCAAAAGTGAGACTTATCTTATTTTTTTAAATATAAAATAATTTCTATGAGACAGAACTAAAAGTCTTGGGATTTATTAGTGTTTTTCAATCCATTCTAATACATAAATCACCTGCGGATGTGTTAGAACTTACCATTAAGCTATCTACTAATATGACTACTTTTCCACTTCTCTCCACATTTGATAACTCTAAAGTACATTTTAAAATATAGCATACTATCTAAGGTCTTATTAGGTCACTACTGCCTAGAGTGACAACGGATATTCATGACACTGGCCTTTGGATTCCTTCTTAGTCACCCAAGAAAGAGAAAATTATATTTTGACTGGTTTTAATGCTGTACATTTTTTATTAAACAGAAGAAAAAAATCGCATTATTACATATTTGTCATCTCCTTGTAAATAATAATTAAGATTAGCATTTCTTTTCATCCTCACATTATCAATATTAACCATGCTGATAGTCAGTGCCCTTTGAACAGACATGTAATAGCTGTTTAAACTATTCAGGAAAAGAAAGATAAACTGTCCACATTGATCACTTTTATCCTTTTCTAATCATGTCATATAGATGCTATAGATATCACAAACAGTCTGAAGATAACCAGAACACCCAAAATGAGAGCATTTCTTTGCAATATCTTGAAGTATCCCAGAGAATGTATTGTTGTTCTCTTCATTTTAAAATGGGGCTAATTATGGATATAGAATACTCATATTAACATAAATCTTTATTTCTTAAAATCATTCAGTCTCATATAAGGTTTCCCTTGCATGTTTCCACATATATAGAATGTATTGTCTTTAAATTTTTAATGTGACAGTGTATTTTCTAAATAGTGGTTTATATAATTGGCTGGATTTTTCATCTTGGATATTTGAAGAGTCTCCACATTGACCTGGACTGAAAAGAACAGATGGCCATTTTCTAAAGTTTCTCTTATATTTTTTAAACATGTGGCTCTAGCTACCAAAAAAGAAACAAGTTTCTGTCTATTTAGGCAGATAAGATGGACAGTTACAAATGTCTGATAAGGGAAGCAGTGACCACCCTAATCCTCTTGTGGTTGTAGGCATGCAGGTTTTGTGACCTGATTTGACTGAGATCTAAATATCTGAGTTGATCAGATTCAGTAGATAAATGCTTAGATTTGTGCTTCACTCTGCACTTTCAGATAGGCCAAGCGAGAGAACCAAAATAGAAGGTAGAGGGCCTCTCCCCTAGGATTTGCCTACCTACCCTCTTAGGTAACAGATTTTTTTTTTTTTTTTGAGCTTTTAAAAAGGAATTGCCTGCTTTTTAAATATTTCCTTTTTCATTTCAAGAGATGTGTTAAAAGGCCAGTTGGATATTCAGGCATGGTCCCTAGGCATGTGATACCTTAGTGGGGTTGAGGGTCGTAAGAGACTAGATTTTCAACTTTGTAAGGCCAGAAACTCAATCCCATCATTAAATACTGACTTGATCTGACTCAGGGGAACTGACTCATGCTAATGAAACTGATAAGAGACTCATGATAAGCCAGAAGGCTAGTTCATTAATTCATAATTAGAAATAGATCTGCCAAGAGGAAGGAAATACAGCTGGTCAGCACATTCTCTCCCAAAAAGAAAATGTACATGCAAATGCAAAAAAGGTAGCTTGATGTATACAGAACCAGCGGAAAGAGAGCTGGGTAATATTAGAGTACAGTCTGATCTGCTTACTCTACCTTCATATTTCCTTTTCCTTATAGGTTTCTGCCTAGATAAGGAACTGTGATTCTCCCTTTCACAGGGCAGAATCTCTTCTGAGCTGAAGAGACACTGGCCCAAGATTGCTCTTAGATCATCTTTAAGTCAGTAAGGTTACAACATGCATGAATGACTAACCTCTTTACATTAACATGTTATGTTCATAGCATCTTGTGAAAATAACTTGATCTTCTTCTTGATGGAGACTAAGCGAAACTTTCTTTCAACAGCAACAACATATTTATAAATCATCTCTAAAGATGAGTTACCATGAAATTTGGCCTAAATTTGGCCTCTCCAAATTTA
>NW_011889015.1:1955183-1962998 GCF_000151845.1 Pteropus vampyrus
ATTTTTTATTAAACAGAAGAAAAAAATCGCATTATTACATATTTGTCATCTCCTTGTAAATAATAATTAAGATTAGCATTTCTTTTCATCCTCACATTATCAATATTAACCATGCTGATAGTCAGTGCCCTTTGAACAGACATGTAATAGCTGTTTAAACTATTCAGGAAAAGAAAGATAAACTGTCCACATTGATCACTTTTATCCTTTTCTAATCATGTCATATAGATGCTATAGATATCACAAACAGTCTGAAGATAACCAGAACACCCAAAATGAGAGCATTTCTTTGCAATATCTTGAAGTATCCCAGAGAATGTATTATTGTTCTCTTCATTTTAAAATGGGGCTAATTATGGATATAGAATACTCATATTAACATAAATCTTTATTTCTTAAAATCATTCAGTCTCATATAAGGTTTCCCTTGCATGTTTCCACATATATAGAATGTATTGTCTTTAAATTTTTAATGTGACAGTGTATTTTCTAAATAGTGGTTTATATAATTGGCTGGATTTTTCATCTTGGATATTTGAAGAGTCTCCACATTGACCTGGACTGAAAAGAACAGATGGCCATTTTCTAAAGTTTCTCTTATATTTTTTAAACATGTGGCTCTAGCTACCAAAAAAGAAACAAGTTTCTGTCTATTTAGGCAGATAAGATGGACAGTTACAAATGTCTGATAAGGGAAGCAGTGACCACCCTAATCCTCTTGTGGTTGTAGGCATGCAGGTTTTGTGACCTGATTTGACTGAGATCTAAATATCTGAGTTGATCAGATTCAGTAGATAAATGCTTAGATTTGTGCTTCACTCTGCACTTTCAGATAGGCCAAGCGAGAGAACCAAAATAGAAGGTAGAGGGCCTCTCCCCTAGGATTTGCCTACCTACCCTCTTAGGTAACAGATTTTTTTTTTTTTTTTGAGCTTTTAAAAAGGAATTGCCTGCTTTTTAAATATTTCCTTTTTCATTTCAAGAGATGTGTTAAAAGGCCAGTTGGATATTCAGGCATGGTCCCTAGGCATGTGATACCTTAGTGGGGTTGAGGGTCGTAAGAGACTAGATTTTCAACTTTGTAAGGCCAGAAACTCAATCCCATCATTAAATACTGACTTGATCTGACTCAGGGGAACTGACTCATGCTAATGAAACTGATAAGAGACTCATGATAAGCCAGAAGGCTAGTTCATTAATTCATAATTAGAAATAGATCTGCCAAGAGGAAGGAAATACAGCTGGTCAGCACATTCTCTCCCAAAAAGAAAATGTACATGCAAATGCAAAAAAGGTAGCTTGATGTATACAGAACCAGCGGAAAGAGAGCTGGGTAATATTAGAGTACAGTCTGATCTGCTTACTCTACCTTCATATTTCCTTTTCCTTATAGGTTTCTGCCTAGATAAGGAACTGTGATTCTCCCTTTCACAGGGCAGAATCTCTTCTGAGCTGAAGAGACACTGGCCCAAGATTGCTCTTAGATCATCTTTAAGTCAGTAAGGTTACAACATGCATGAATGACTAACCTCTTTACATTAACATGTTATGTTCATAGCATCTTGTGAAAATAACTTGATCTTCTTCTTGATGGAGACTAAGCGAAACTTTCTTTCAACAGCAACAACATATTTATAAATCATCTCTAAAGATGAGTTACCATGAAATTTGGCCTAAATTTGGCCTCTCCAAATTTAGGTCCCTATCATCTGTAAGAAACTCTTATACCATATATAGACTGAATGTGTTTATTAACTTGACTGCAGAAATCATTTCATAATACATATATTAAATCAACACATTCTATACTTTAAACATTTTATAATTTTTTTTCAATTATACCTCAATAAAGCTAGAAAAATAAAATAAAATTCTCTTCTCTGATTATTATGGTACATTTTTCTGAGACTTAGAATAGTCCATGCTAAATCTAAATCTCCTTTCTTCATGAGAATGTTGAATCAGGTCAAATGGGATAAGAGGATTAAAGATGTATTTCTGGTATCTTTATGGATTTATCAATCCGGCCTCAATCATTTTGAATTGCATAAGTCAAGGTAAGAATTATTGGGTGAGAATGTGGATATGACATTAAGAAGAAAACTGTCTGATAGTGGTGTTATACGACTGATTAAATATGCATATAATTCTCCTACTATGAGTGTAAGCTATTCTAGGGCAATAAAAAATTAATCAGTAGAGATTTCAGTTCACTGAAAGTTGCAAATGCTTCATTTGGTATACAAAATGCAATGTAACTATGTGCTATTACTTTGATAACACATTGTATAGATAATAAACAGCAAGAAGAGATATGCAGGCAAGAAAAAAAATAACCATTTCTTTAATTTAACAGGAAACCACTACCAAAATGAAGAAGACCAGGAATACTGCTGCTATTGTGTAAAGTGCATGAATTGATGGCCTCCTCTCTAAATGAAAAGTAATGGCCAGGAATTCCTATTATAGTCCTCCTGTGATTATAGCATATTTTAAGTATTTTTAAATAGAAATAAGTAATTCCCTGAATTTGAATTGTAGGTAGTGAAGATGTACTGCCCCCACGTGTCTGTACTAGAATTTATTGGATTAAGAAAAACATTATTTTTATTTGCTAGAGGTAGGCAATCTCTCAAAAAAAGACATTTGTATTTTTAAGTCATATTTTGTATTTTTATTGGAGCTTTGAGTTCTTTCTTTAGCTGTACCACAAAAGTTTTAATTGCAAATACTGAAACAGCATGATCTTTTAAAGAAAACTGAAGAAATTGAAAAAAAATTACAATTTTATATATATGTAAATGGAGGCGACTAATCTGTATCTTTTTATCACATAAGTATTACAAGAGTGCCAATCAACATTGCAATATTCTAAAGTTCTAAAGATGCTGAATTATGTTGAGAACCCTATCTTAAATCAGGCACCACAGAAATTAAAAAAAAAAAAAAACTTAAAAAAATCTAACACTCCTAGAACTTTTATCTATCCACCAAATTATATATAATTATATATTTAAAAATGTATATATAAAGCTAAATATTCAAAAATTGGACCAACAATAATGTATACTGCCTTTTTAAACATACGTAATATCACATTTTTCTAAATGCTGTCGTGTGCATTATAACACCTGATTTCACCTTGGAGTTTAGAATCAGTAACCCAGCAAAATGAGTCAGAATATGTTCCAAAGAATAGTATTGTATAGCATTTTAAGTACATATTCAAATGCTAATATCCAAAACTATTATTTCATAATACAGACCCATAGAAAATGGAAAATTCCACCCACATTTTAGTCCCCAGAAAAAGCCATGACTGCACTCACTTCTCATAAGGACACATAAATATGAGAATAATTGCAAAATTTTGCCAACCCACTTAATTTTTCTTAAAAGGCAGTTCACATTACCTATAAGAAGTTTGCAGAAGTAAAATTAATGAAATCTAACTTTTTTAAATAGCAAATGTGCCAAAAAGTTGTTAATCATGGATATATGAGCAGGTAAAATGAGAAAGGTCACAGAGTCCTAACTCATGCAAGGCTCATTTAGTTACTTGAATTTGTAATGGGACAGACCTGAACTTCTACCTCAATTGATTCAAGTGCAACATTTAACCATGGTCACGGAATTTCAGAGTATGTTCCCACTGAGTTTATCAATTAGTTTCAATCCAGAACTCTACTTCAGTCTCTCAGATTTGAATTTTCTCAGGACCTGCTAAGAAAGAATCTAAAATCTCTTGCTCAAGGAAATAAGGAATAAAAGTTTGCCTCACAGTAACATTATACAGCTATTTACTGAGTGCTTAAAATGTACTAGAATCTCTAATTGCTTCTTTGTATTATTTTAACCTGAGGATTCTCAGTTTTCTCAAATATAAAATAGGAATGATGGTAATACCCTTATTTACTTCATAAAGTTTCTTGTTAAGATGAACTAGTTAAAAACGTAAAAATGAGAAACCCAATAAGTATGAGGTTACATCCAAATAAAAATGGTTATAACTAGAGGAATTAAACCCTCCCCTCCCGTGGAAGTCTCCAGGTAATTCAGAAAGCCGAAGTGGGAAATGGGTGTGAGATTAAACTACTTACAATTTAAAACTTCTATATAATAAAATAATATAAAACATCTTAAATAATCCAATAGAGAAATACATTATAATTATGTATGTCACAAAACTATACAAATAGCAAAACTGGGAAAAAAGAAAAAAACAGTACAGAAGAAATCAGGGATGCAAACTGAATCGAGTTGAGCTACCTTTGTTTTTCTTTTTGTTTTCGTTTTCCACAGCACAAGAGCACATATCAGAATGGTGCATAAAAGCCAGTGCTAGCAAGGGTTTGGGGGCTTGTAAGTTGATAAAAGCTTTTTTCTTTTTTGGAAAGCAATTATATAAAATCTATTAAAACAAATATGCATATCATTTGATAGAACAACTCCATTACAAGTAATATCTCCAAAGTATATAAAAGGATGCATACTGCAGCATTGTTTGTCGAAGTAGAAAAAAGTTGGAAACAATCTAAATATCCATTAGTAGAGAAAAGTCTAACTCATACATTGGAATTCTAAAAAGTGAAGAATATAAAAGAAAATTTTATATTCTTAAATTTTATATAATATGAAAATATCTATAAGAAACATTGTTAATTAAAAATAGTAAAGGAAAATCATGGGGAAACATTATGAAAGCATGAATATACAGACATACACACTCTATTATGCTACTACTATGCACATGTTAGATTTTAAAGAGAGAAAAAAAGTACAAATCATACCATTACCTTAAAAGAATTGGGACCTGGATGATAACAAATGGGGAAATTCTCAAATTTTACTTACATACTCATGCAGTGTTTGAATATTATACAATAAAAACATACTTGCATATCATTTGAGAAAAATTAAATCAGACAGATGGTTCATTCAACCAACAAGATTGTTATTCATAAAGATCTGTTAAATTATGCACATTTGAGATTTTAAAAAATTATAAGAAATAATTTTAATCTTTTATTTTATATGGTCAAGGTATACCTGGCTGCATCAAAAATAAGGATAAATGTCATGAAAATATCTGCCTTAATGATTACAAAAGAGAGAGAATACAACAAAGATTAAGTACCAGACTTGCACTAAATGCGTTTCTTCCCAGGAAGCATGAGTACTTTTGTTTATTTATCTGTATTTAATTCATTTCTCATTTATGGAACACTTATTAAGTATATTCTGGTTCCCTCCCTGTCCTAACTCACAGCCAGATAGAATTATAAGCTAGTCTTTAAGGTCCCACAACTTAGTGGAAGAAAAGCTATGAATCTTGGCCCTGCAAGATCTGAAGAAATTTGACCGAGCTTAAAGCCAATTTTGAGTTCTTCAAGAAGATCACAGTGGGAAACGATCCCCTTAGATAAAAGCAAGCGAACATGAACTAGCATGACCTGCACGGTTTAGCACCATGCTTTTATCTGGGGATCTAAAGATGAACAGAACACAGGGAAGAGATAAATAGGTTGCATGGGGGCAGAATGGTTCTGGGAGGTATGGGGCATCAGTATGTGAAGGAGAGATGCTGGAGCCAAATCGGGTCAAGAAGGATTAATAAATGGTTGTATAAAACAATTAGACATTGGGCTAAAGGAGGAGGAAGGATGCCAAGGTCTCTATCTTAGGATACTTATTTTTTTGGATTTGAGACCATGAATTAAATTGGAAAATCAGGTAAGGAAGTGGATTTTAGAGAAAAATTAAGAGTTTTATTTTGGACATGGTGAATCAAAAATAACTCTGTCAGAGTGAATCTTAGTAAATAAACATTTGGACAAAAGGAAGTGAAACTAAAGAAAAAGGCAGAAGCACAAGTTATCAGTATGTATGTGATAACTGATTCCAGAGTGTAAAAATAGTGAGCCAAGTTTAATAAAATAAGTTAGAATGGGAAGCGAGTAAAGAATGGAACTGTGAGCAATAGCAACCCTCATAAGATACATTAGAAAACAATTACAAAAGAAACTAAGATTAAGTGGTCCTCAAAAGAAATTTCCAAACAGTTACTGAGAGAACTATAAAATTAATTAAGAAAAAGAAATAGGAGGAAGAGAGAGTGATAGCTAGCTAGAGAGGTCCCACTACCCTAAATTAATGGACTCTGATTTCTAGGAAAGAAAGCAGACATGCAACCCAAATTAAACAATGTGCTTTCACCAGGAACTCTCAAGGCCTAGAACATCTGTCAAAAAAAAAAAACAAAAAAAAACTTTTATTCCATGTGTTTAGTCATACACATATTAGGTATATGGTTTTCATGAAGTCGAGAAGAAAACATAGGATTAAAAAAATCTTTAAAGTTCCTTGAATTATTCCAACTAAGATTCATCATTGTGATTTGTGATGTAATTTCCTTTCTCAGTTTGCAGTTATATAACAAATAGGCAGAGTTATTTATGAAACTGATATATGAATAAAGAAGAAAATTAATAAGTCACTATAGATTTTACATAATCTTATTTAAATGGGTCACTTTTCAACCATATCAGTTGTGTTCATGATAAATACATAGTCCCTTTCATATAACAATCATCTAATGTTAAGTGTTTGTTTAAAAACGAAATAAATAATCTTGATTTGTTGCCAGCATCTTTCAATGTTTTATTAGCAAAGAGTGAAGAACAATCCAAAAATATAATCATTCGGCAAATTTGAACTACCCTCAACATTTTTCAAATGACTTAGCCAATATTTCAAAATAATGATTCATCAGCTAGAGTTAAGCAAATGACCAGCCGGAAACAAATCTATGGGGCCGAGTTATAGTATTATTTTGTAAAATGTACTGCAGCATAGCATAAGGGTTAAAAGCTCATATTCTGAATTTAGTCTGCCTAATTCTGGCACTACTATTCCAAGTTGTATATTGTGAACAGGTCATTGAACTTTTCTAAGATCTGGCTCCTTTCTAAGTAAAATAGAGGTAACAGTAAATACGTACTCCATAATGATATTGGGAAGAATAAATGAGATAGAAGAAAGGAAGGGAGGCAAGCAAGGAGGGAAGGAGGGAAAGGAAAAAGAAGAGGAGGGAAGAGAAGGGAAAGGAAGGGAAAAGAAAAGAGAAAGAAAGAAGAGCCCCTGACCATAGTAAGCCCTCAATAAGATTGTCTATGATAATTATTACATGATGATGACACAATATCCGTCTTCTTATGTTTAACTGCATTATTTTCAGGGACTGGGCACTAGCACATATTCACATAATTACTCCCAGTAGCATAATCAAAATAAAACAATGTGGCAAATAGAGAAGGTACACATTGCTCAATTTACCTAGCCTATCTATGTAATGAGGTCATTTGGATATTATTGGAATCATCCTACTTTATAAGCATATTAAAACATACACTCACCAAAAATTGTACATGGATGTTTATGGTAACTTTTTTTAATAATTGCCAAAACTTCAAATGATCCAAAATGTCCTTCAGTATGAAAATGTATAAACTACAGTATAGCTAGACAGAATATTATTCGGTAATAAAAAAGAGCTATCGAGTCATAAAAAGAAATTAAAAAAACTTAAGTGCAAAAATTTAAATGAAAGAAGCCAATCTGAAAAGGCTACATACTGCATTATTCCAACTATATAACATTCTGGAAAGGGCAAAACCATGGAGACAATAAAAAAGATCAGTGATTGCCAGGAGTTAGGTGAGAAGGGAGAGAAGAAAATGCAGAACACGGGATTTTTAGGGCAATGAAACTATTCTGTATGATGCTACAATGGTGAATACATTTTATTATACATTT
>NW_011889015.1:1963048-1970039 GCF_000151845.1 Pteropus vampyrus
CCAAAACTTCAAATGATCCAAAATGTCCTTCAGTATGAAAATGTATAAACTACAGTATAGCTAGACAGAATATTATTCGGTAATAAAAAAGAGCTATCGAGTCATAAAAAGAAATTAAAAAAACTTAAGTGCAAAAATTTAAATGAAAGAAGCCAATCTGAAAAGGCTACATACTGCATTATTCCAACTATATAACATTCTGGAAAGGGCAAAACCATGGAGACAATAAAAAAGATCAGTGATTGCCAGGAGTTAGGTGAGAAGGGAGAGAAGAAAATGCAGAACACGGGATTTTTAGGGCAATGAAACTATTCTGTATGATGCTACAATGGTGAATACATTTTATTATACATTTGTCAAAACCCATAGAATATACACCAAGAGTGAACACTAACGTAAACTATGGACTTAGTATGATAATGATATGCCAGTGTAGATTCATCGATTATAACGAATGTACCAATCTAGTGGGGAATTTTGATAGCGGTGCAGGCTGTGCCTGTTTGGGGGCAAAAGGTATTTGAGAACTCTATTTTCAGTCAATTTTGCTGTGAATCTAAAACTACTTTAAAAGAATAAAATCTAACGTTTTTTAAAAAAATAGATAATAAAAGAAGTACATGAATAACTCTGCCCTAAAAATTAATAGCTTAGATAAAATGGTCAAATACCCTGAAAGACTCAAGATGCCAAAAATATTTCATATAAAACCTGAAACAAATAATATGAATAGACCTATATCTATTAAGAAATTAAATTAATAATTAATAACCTTCAATAAAAGGAAGCACCAGGTCCAGGAGTTTTACTACTGAATTCTACTAAACAGTTAAGGAAGAAATTACTCAAATTCCCTCAGAATCTCTTTCAAAAAATACAAGCAAAGGGAACATGTTCCAACTCATTCTATGAGGCCAATATTACCCTAATATCAAAAGTAGACAAATATATTACGAAAGGGGAAACTACAAATCAATATCCCTCATGAATATAGATTAGTATTAAAATATTAGAAAACTGAATATAATATGTAAAAAGAATTATATGCCACAACTGCATGAAGATTTATTCCAGGTATGCAAGACTGGTTCGATATTCAAAAATCAAAGTGAACCACCACATCGACAAGATAAAAAAACAAAAATCATTTGCTTATATAAATTAATACAGAAAAATCATTAAATAAATTCCAACACTCAATCATGATAAAAACTTTCAGTAAGCTAATAATAGAGGCATTTCACCACTTGATAAAGAATACATACAGTTAACATCATACTTAAAAATAAACCACTGGATACCTGCCATCTATAATTGGCAGCAAGGCAAAGATATCCCATTTACTCTTATTTATTCCTAGTTACTCCTATTTAATTGTTCTGGGATGCAATAAGACCAAAAAAAGAAAATTAAAAGATATGCATATTAAAAAGTAGGAAATGAAACTGTCTTTACTTCATACGACATCATTACCTATATAGAAACAATCTACAAAAAAAGGAACTTCTGAAACTAATAAATATGTATGGCAAGGTCTCAGGATACAGGCTAGTAGACAAAAGTCAACTGTTTCCCTATGAAAAACTGGAAACTGTAAATAAAAATCACCCCAAAATTAAATACTTGAGTGTAAATTGAATAAAATAATAGAAAATCCATATGTAGAAAACTGCAAAATACTTAAGAAAGAAATAAAAGAAGACCTAAATAAATAGAGAGATATTCTGTTCATGGATTGGGAGATTCAATATTGTTAAGATGTTAACTCTTTCCACTTTGTCTATATATTTAACATATTGTTAAGTTGTTAATTCTTCTCAATTCTATCTACAGATTCAATGTAATTCCAATCAAAATGCCAGCAAGCTATTTTGTATACATCAACAAGCTGATTCTAAAATGTATATGAAAAAAAGGTCTTAAAATAACCCAGTCAATATTGAAAAAGAACAAAGTCAAAGGGCCCACATTACCCACCTTCAAGCCATAGTAACCAAGACAGAATAGTACTGGTAAAAAAATCATCATCATCATCATCATCATAATAAATAAAATTTTAAAAAACACATAGGTCAGTGGAACAAAACAGAGTACAAAAATCAGCCCTCACAAATATATTCAACTGATTTTTTTACAAAGGTACAAAGACAACTCAATGGATAAAGAATAGTCTTTTCAATAAATGGTGCTGAAACAACTGTCTATATGAATGAATGAATGAATGAATAAATAAATAAATAAATAAATAAATAAATAAATAAATAAATAAATAAATAAATAAATAAATAAATAAATAAATAAATAAATAACGTAGGCATAAAAACTCACTCACTCACTCAGAATGGAACATAGACCTATTGTAAAATGTAAAATTATAAAATTTCTAGACATTGTCAGAAGAATGAAATGACAAGACAAAAACTATAGACTGAGAGACGATATTTGAAAAAGATGTAATAAAAGGCAGTTATCCAAAATATACAAAGAACTCAACAATAAGAGAATGAACAACATGATTAAAAATCAAGCAAAAGACCTGAACAGACATCTCTCCAAATAAGAAACACAAATGACAAAAAGGCATATGAAAAGATGCTCAGCATCATTTTCCATTGAGGAAATTCAAATTAAAACGAGATACCATTACCCACTTATTTAAATGGTAATAATCCAAAACCTGACAATGTCAACTTCTGGTAAGCATATGGAGCAACAAGAACTCTCATTCACTTCTTGTGCAAATGGTACAACCACTTTGAACAACACTGGAAGTTTCTTACAAAGCTAAATGTAGTCTTACCATAGTACCCAGCACTTGTACTCTTAAATGTTAACCCAAATGATTTACACATGTAAATCAACACAGAAATCAACATGCAAATGTTTACAGTAGTTTCGTATATGGTCTTTCATCAATAATAACGTATCACTATTGGTTCATTAATTGCACAACAAATGTACCATAGTAATGGGAGATGTTAACAATAGGAGATATTATTAACTCTGTGGGGGATATACAGGATCTCTCTGTATTAACATTGCATCTTTTCTGTAAATCTCAAGCTATTCTAAATTTAAAAGTTTATTTTAAAAATGAAGTTTGACATGGAATAAAACTTCTTTTTTAGAAAATATTGAAATCCTAATGATAGCTATTAATGAATACTTTCTTTGAGTCCTAATCCTGGGTAACATTGGTCTCTCTTTACATATCAGGCCCCCACAACCTAACTTGCTTAAGTTCCTGAGTAACTCAAATTCAAGTCTAACCCAGGCTTAATATACATGCTTTTAAAATTCTACCATCATATTTTGATACCTTTATGGATACAATACCAAGTAACAAAATCACTGTACTACCGGAAGAGGAGGAGGCAGGGAAGACATTCATTCATTCATTTCATTCATTCGGCAAACACATTTTTTAACTGTTATGTGCCAAACACAGGTGGATACATAGAAGCATATGGATACAAAGATGTATTTCCCACTGACTGAAATAGAAACATAATGAAGACATTATAAACTTACTCCAAGATATCTTAGTGCCTAGAATAATACCTGACTAGAGGAGAAGTTTAATAATATTTCTGGAATAAATAAAGCATGAACATAATGTAATCTTTGGCTTCAAGGAACACAGAGTCCACTTGGAGAGATGATATAAAAAATAATTGCAGTACTTTTAATTGAGGTACATAAAAGGGTTTATAAAATCACAGATCAATTCTAACTAAAAGACTTTACTGTAAGATGACATGAAGAAAAATATATATTTCATGCCCCAAGCGTTTCCCTGAAATCTCCTTAAAAAATATGGTTTATCCGACTCCTTAATATTACTTCACGAATGTGTCATCAGTGTCTAGAACTTAACAAGGCCTAAACAGGACATTTTACTCCTCCCCTCCACTCCAATCTTCTCCCCTGATCTAGCCTTCTCTATCTCAGTAAATAACTCCTTTGTTCCAGTTCCTCAGACAAAACAAACAAACTCATAATTATTTCTTCTATATTATTCACACTTTACACACTGATTCATCTATACTCTTTATACCCCAAATCTCACCTCTAATCCTTTAGTAATTATGTATCGGGGCCTCTTTAAAACTATATCTTGAATATAAAATGTCTCTGTATTTCCACTTCTCCTGGACCACCATCATGTCTCTGATCTAATGCATCTCCCTAATTCTATTCATACCTTTCCTAGAGGTTATTTTTATAAAGCAGATCATATAATTTTTCTGGTTCCCTAGGAAACAACATAAAATCCATCTCCTTATCATCACCTGCACAGCCTATCTTCTGCTTCTCATTCCTTTTCTCTTCCCTTTGCTCTTTGTGCTGTAGTCACACTCACCCTCTTGCTCCTGCTTAAACATCCTAAGCTTATACTATGTCATCTTTACAAGGGCTCTTTCCTCTGCCTGAAGTTCTCTTGTCTCAGATTCTCCTATGGTTTACTCTGTCTCAACATCAAAGCCTCTTCTTATATCGTTCCTCCAGAGAGGAGTCATTCCAGTGCACTCCTCTGAAAAACAGTACCAATGTTCACTACTCTATTTTCTTCATAAAATATACATTGATATCAAGTTTATTTATTTATATTTATGTTTACTTGTTTATCATCTGACTCCTCCATAGAAATGTGAACTTCACAAAGTCAGGCACATCATCTGTCTTGTTCTGAACTAAGAAACAAGACTTGGCACATTAAATAAATAGAAGAATGCATGAATTTAAAAAATGGGCAAATTACCAGGAGAAGAAGAGAAGAAAATATGATAAATGCTAAGATAACAGTGTACAATTTGGTAAGGCTGAAACACAGAGTTGGAATAGGGAAATATTAAATAGGATACTAGAAAAAAATGTTTTGGTTAAAATTTGTACTTATTTTTTTGTCCATGTAAAATGTTTGAATTTAATCATGTTGCAATGGGGCAAAACCATCTAAAGAATGACCAGATTTAGTTTTGTGCTTGCTTGCTTGCTTGCTTGCTTTTTTTGTTTGTTTTTAGTTTTTGCTTTCTTTTGGGGGGAGATTTGGAGTGGATAATTTGGGGGAAATGGATATTTTGTTTTTCTCAGAAACCAAATGCATAAAAATCTGATGGTCCGACTGGAGTTCAAAAAAATTAGATGAGGGAAGATTTGTGATTATTTCAGCAAGAGAGCAAAAAGTTTGAATTAATTTCAAAGTGTTTTTCTGGGGTAGAATTCACAATATTTGGTGACCTATTGGGAATGAGGCAAAGGAAGCAGAGAAATTCCTGGCTTGAATAGCTGTATGTTTAATTGTTTATTAAATAAGATTGGGCAATCAACATGAGAAGAGAAGATTTTAGAAAGAGAAAATCATTTCATTTGTAATTAGATGCATGGATAGCTTCCAGACATCCATGAATAAATTATGGAAATATATAGAAAAATGTCTAGTGGACAAGTGAAAATATTTGCAACTGCATTAGTTTAATATTTCTGTATAACAAGTTATCACAAATGTAGCAGCTTAAAGCAACATATATTTGTTAGTTCAGCATTTCCATGGTCAAGAATCCAGGCAGTGCCTAGCTAGAGAATAAAAAGCAGAGTGAGCGATCATAAAACCAATGTTATATGTATATAAGACAAGCCTGAAGACTTCCCAAAATACATAGTAGTAGTAAATATTGCTGATAGGACTCAGATATCATAGCCATAAAGGCAGGGGCTGGGAACACTATGGAAAACTAGACATTTCCTGTTATATGACCTCATTGCTAACCAAATAAGGCCTGAGATGATTTGGATACATAAATAATTACTGGGAAAAAAATAATAAGTACTAAAAAATTCTAAAAAATAAGTAGGAAGAGGAGCCAGAGAAGGTGATTAATATGTTGTTTAAAAGATAAAGTTATGGGACATGAACCAGGAAAACAATTACTAAGGAAGGTAAAAGATGAAAATGATAAAAAGAAAGTAATCTACTACATCGGCTTATACAAAGTGGTTAGATACAATGCTATGTCTGCTGGCTCCCAAACAAAAATCTCTCTAGGACTTACAAGTAGTGGGGGCTTGACACAGATGAGGAAAAAGTTGAGGAATCAAACAGGAGAAGGTGAAACAATCAAAAGGTCAGCAACTTCAAGAAGCCATTTCCATCCCCAGGGTTGAAAGGACAAGGGGAAGGAGGTAGTATTATTAGAGCCCAGAAGTCTGAATTCATGTTAGAAACTAGAACTGTGGGAGAGAAACTGGAGCCAGGGAGGATACTCAGCAGCTGCCAGATGTTCAGGCAGAACTAGAAAGCAAGAAATGCCTTGGTAGTTAGCTCTCCACTGCCCAGCAGTGCTTCCCACTGGCCAAATCTACTTGGTAACCTATAGCCAATCCTGAAAAAGGTGTTCTTGGTTATGGGGAAGGGGAGTCAGAGAAGGAGAATGAGAAAGGAAAGAAAGTTAACAGCTAAATGAAGCACAGATGAGGACTGAAAAGAGGGAGGCCAACAAAACCTGAGACCTCTTTCGGATTGGAATCCATATTTAACAAGGAGTATTTTGACATTTTAGATAGGAACATTACTACAATAATAGATATCACTGGCCCAGGAACAAATAAGGTGAAATTAAATAATGAGATTGTTGTTCATGCATGACTTAAGAAATCAGTCTTTCTGGCCTTTTTTTTTTTTTTCTTTCAAACTGCCCTGAGAGTCTAATAATAAAAAGTAAAATTCTTTACTAAGAAGTAATTAAAATTATACAGCTGATTAAATAAAAAGCACATTAGCAAATAAGCACTTTTTAGTATACTGAACTTTTGAATTTGCTGCAAAAAATGTATCCATTAGGAAAACAGCTTTGCTATGAAATAATCCCCAACTGGGGCCTTTTAAACTAAAATAATTTCTAACCAAATTTGGGTTTTAGAAAGTCATTAAACTTCTTCTTAAATAAAACATCTATTTAAACACTTTCTATTATGTGTTCATGAAAAAAAA
>NW_011889015.1:1972979-1975491 GCF_000151845.1 Pteropus vampyrus
AATAATAAAAATAAAAACGAGGATAGTTTAAGAGACCACGTGAAGTGTAACAACACCCGGATCACAGGAGTACCCGAAGGAGAAGAGAGCGAGCAAGGGATTGAGAATATATTTGAAGAAATAATGACAGAAAACATTCCTAACCTGGCAAAGGAATTAGACATACAAGTTCAGGAAACACAAAGAGTCCCAAACAAGAGGAATTCAAACAGATTCACACCAAGACACATCATAATTAAAATTGCAAAAGTCAATGACAAAGAGAGAATCTTAAAAGCAGCGAGAGAAAGACTGCTAGTTACTTACAAGGGTACCCCCATAAGAATGTCTGCTGATTTTTCAATAGAAACTTTTCAGGCCAGAAGGGAATAGCAAGAAATATTCAAAGTTATGCAAAACAAGAATCTACAACAACAAATAGTCTACCTAGCAAGGCTTTCAATTAAAATGGAAGGTGAAATAAAGAACTTCCCAGACAGGGAAAAGCTTAAGAAATTCATCACCAACAAGCCAGCAATATAAGAAATATTAAAGGGACTTCAATAAAAAAAAAAAAGGAGGGGAGTAAAAAAGAAAAAAGAAAGAACAAATATGAAAAATAAAGTGGCAGTAACTATGTACCTATCAGTAATCACTTTAAATGTAAATGGATTAAATGCTCTAATCAAAAGACATAGGCTAAAGGATTTTCATTAAGATCAGGAACAAGACAAGGGTGATCACTTTCACCACTGCACTCCAATATTGTACAGGAAGTCTTAGCCACAGCAGCAAGACAAGAAAGAGAAATAAAAGATATCCGAATTGGAAAGGAAGAAGTAAAACTCTCATTATTTGCCAATGACATGATATTGTATAGAGAGAACCCTAAAGAGTCCACGAAACACTGTTAGAACTGATCAATGAATTCAGTAAAGTAGCAGGCTACAAAATAAATATTCAGAAGTTAGTGGCGTTTTTATATACCAATGATGAACTTTTGGAAAGAGAAATTACAAAAACAATCCCATTTACAATTGCATCACAAACAATAAAATACCTGGGAATCAAAGTAACCAAGGAGGTAAAAGACCTGTCTTCAGAAAATTATAAGTCATTGAAAAAAGAAATTGAAGAAGATACAAATAAATGGAAGCATACACTGTGCTCATGGGTAGGAAGAATCAACATCATTAGAATGGCCATACTACCCAAAGCAATCTATAGATTCAATGCAATCCTTATCAAAGTACCATTGGAATATTTCAGAGAGCTAGAACAAATAATCCTAAAATTTATATGGAACCATAAAAGACCTTGAATAGCCACAGCAATCTTGAGAAAGAACAAAGTTGGAGATATTACACTACCTGATATCAAACTATACCACAAGGTTACAGTAATCAAAATAGCATGGTACTAGCATAAAAACAGATACATTGATCAATGGAACAGAATAGAGAACCCAGAAATAAATCCATGCCTATATGCTCACTTAATATATGACAAAGGAGGCAAGAATATAAAATGGGGCAAAGACAGTGTCTTCAATAAATGGTGCTGAGAAAATTGGACAGATACATGCAAAAACAAAACAAAACAAAACAAAACTGGACCACCTTCTTACACCATATACAAAAATAGACTCAAAATGGATTAAAGACTTAAATGAAAGACCCAAAACCATAAAACTTCTAGAAGAAAATTTAGGCAGTAAACTCTCTGATACGGTTAATGGTAATTTCTTTTTGGATATATCTCCTCAGGCAAGGGAAACAAAAGAAAAAAATAAACAAATGAGACTACATCAAACTAAAAAGATTGTGTACAGCAAAGGAAACCATCAACAAAACAAAAAGGCAACTGTCTGATTGGGAGAAGATATTCGCTTATGATACATCTCATAAGAGGTTAATATTCAAAATATATAAAAAACTCATACAATTCAACAACAAAAACAAAAATAATCCAATTAAAAATGGGCAGAAGGCCTTAACAGATACTTCCCCAAAGAGGAAATACAGATGGCCAATAGATATATGAAAAAATGCTCAAGGTCACTAATCATCAGAGAAATGCAAATTAAAACTACAATGAGGTATCACCTCACACCTGTCAGAATGGCTATCATTAATAAATCAAAGAACAAATATTGACGAGTATGTGGAGAAAAGGGAACTCTCATACACTGTTGGTGGGATTGCAAATTGGTACAGCCACTACGGAAAACAGTCCAGAGGTTTCTCAAAAAAATTAAAAATGGATATACCTTTTGATCCAGCAATTGCACTTCTGGGTATTTATCCAAAGAAAACCAAAACAATAATCTATAAAGATCTATGCACCCCTATGTCCATGGCACCACAATTTACAATAGTCAAGATATTGAAGCAACCTAAATGCCCATCAACAGATGTTTGGATAAAGAAGTGTGGTTCATATATATAATGGAATATTACTCAGCCATTAAAAAAAAGTGAAATCTTACTATTTACAATGACATGAATGGACCTAGAGGTTATTATGCTGAGTG
>NW_011889015.1:1976781-1977737 GCF_000151845.1 Pteropus vampyrus
ATATATATAATGGAATATTACTCAGCCATTAAAAAAAAGTGAAATCTTACTATTTACAATGACATGAATGGACCTAGAGGTTATTATGCTGAGTGAAATAAGACAAAGATAAATACCATATGATTTCACTTATATGCAGAATCTAAGGAACAAAGAAAACAAACAATTAAAAACAGACTCTCTCTCACACACACACACACACACACACACACACACACACACAGACTCACAATCTGGTGACAGCCAGAGGGAAGGGAGGTTGGGGGACTGGGAGAATGGGGTGAAGGGTTAAGAACTACAAATTAGTAGTTGAAAGGTGCTCTTAGGGATGGGGAGCACGGCATAGAAAATGTAGTCAGCATTAATGTAATAGCTAGGTAGAGAGCCAGAAAAGAAAAAGAGCAATTAGAGGGATCGTTTTATAAACTATGTAAATGTCTGACCAATGTACTCTATACTGGAAACTAATAAAATAAAATTAAAAAAATAAGAAGGCCCAACTTTTTATTTAAAACTTAATAAATATTATTATTAACCAGTGTGATCTAAAGAAATCAAGACAAGGACCCGGTTAAATTAAAAAGATTCTGACAATATTGAATAATTATTAAAAATCTACAATATTATAAATGGAATAAGAGCAGTTTCATGTAACTTTGACAATTTTATTTTAGTATAAAACAATAATAACAGAAGAGTTTTAACAGATAAACTAAAAGATCAATAATATATGAAAGAGGGTGGCGATTGTTGCACAATTCTAAGAATATACTAAAAACCATGCATCGTGGACTTTTAACAGGGTAAATTTCACGATATGTATAATTTATCGCAATAAACATTTTTTAAAAATTTTAAAAAGAAACTAATTTGTGTCATGCATAAAACACCAGCCCAAACATTCTACCAAGTGATTTCAATTTAGAATACTTATGTATTCTCCACCTCAGAAAAGG
>NW_011889015.1:1977787-1980128 GCF_000151845.1 Pteropus vampyrus
TACTATTTACTGGACAAAGAGCTTTTAGAAGTGGTTATGTTAACTAAATTAAATTTTTAAAAAGATAAATTTTAGGAAAGAGAGTCCCTAAGAATACTGTAGATATTAAAATTTCCTGGAAAATCCAATATCTTGGGAACTAATCATGTGCATTCTATTTTTCAGGTGATGCCGAAACAATCATCTTTATAATAATACAACACCTATTTTTATTTGAGGTTCTTTTAAAATAAGAAGGCAGATTGAGTAGGGAAGATGGCGGATTAGGTAAAAGCAGGGTTCGCCTCCTTCCAGGTCCGCATTGAAATTACAACCAAATTATATAACCAACGTGGAGAATCACTTGAAGTCCAGCTGATCATAATATGTACATCTGATAACATAAAGGAGCCACATGGAAGCTGGTAGGAGGGGCAACTCTTACCCTGTGGGCAAAGCCAGTTCCCACAATTAGTCAGCCTAAACATTAATCCTATCCACTTATGTACTAACAACAATAAAGTCTTGGTGACAACAGAAGATCACACACAATCCACACAAAGATCACATCCAGAGCCCCCAGCACAATGGATCAAGGAAAGTGTGCCACTAGGCCACACAGAACAACTTTCACATAAGGTCATCTACCCAAGGCTGAGAGATGAAACAAATATTCCTAACACATAGAAACAAACACAGGATGGCTAATAAAATGAGAAAACAAAGAAACATGCCACAAATGAAACAACAGGAGAAAACTAAAGAAAATAAGCTAAACAAAATGGAGGTAAGCAACCTACTAGAGACAGAGTTCAAAATAACGGTTATAAGGGTGCTCAACGAACTTAGGGGGAGAATAGATGAGTACGAGAACCTCAACAGAGAGATAGGAAGCATAATAAAGGACATAGAAACCATAAAAAAGAACTAGACAGAAATGAAGAATACACTAGAAGGATTAGAAAGTAGACAGGACAAAGCAGAAGATCAGATCAGTGAACTGGAAGACAAGGTAGCAGAATACGCCCAATCAGAACAACGAAAAGAAAAAAAGAATAATAAAAATAATAATAAAAATAAAAACGAGGATAGTTTAAGAGACCACGTGAAGTGTAACAACACCCGGATCACAGGAGTACCCGAAGGAGAAGAGAGCGAGCAAGGGATTGAGAATATATTTGAAGAAATAATGACAGAAAACATTCCTAACCTGGCAAAGGAATTAGACATACAAGTTCAGGAAACACAAAGAGTCCCAAACAAGAGGAATTCAAACAGATTCACACCAAGACACATCATAATTAAAATTGCAAAAGTCAATGACAAAGAGAGAATCTTAAAAGCAGCGAGAGAAAGACTGCTAGTTACTTACAAGGGTACCCCCATAAGAATGTCTGCTGATTTTTCAATAGAAACTTTTCAGGCCAGAAGGGAATAGCAAGAAATATTCAAAGTTATGCAAAACAAGAATCTACAACAACAAATAGTCTACCTAGCAAGGCTTTCAATTAAAATGGAAGGTGAAATAAAGAACTTCCCAGACAGGGAAAAGCTTAAGAAATTCATCACCAACAAGCCAGCAATATAAGAAATATTAAAGGGACTTCAATAAAAAAAAAAAAGGAGGGGAGTAAAAAAGAAAAAAGAAAGAACAAATATGAAAAATAAAGTGGCAGTAACTATGTACCTATCAGTAATCACTTTAAATGTAAATGGATTAAATGCTCTAATCAAAAGACATAGGCTAAAGGATTTTCATTAAGATCAGGAACAAGACAAGGGTGATCACTTTCACCACTGCACTCCAATATTGTACAGGAAGTCTTAGCCACAGCAGCAAGACAAGAAAGAGAAATAAAAGATATCCGAATTGGAAAGGAAGAAGTAAAACTCTCATTATTTGCCAATGACATGATATTGTATAGAGAGAACCCTAAAGAGTCCACGAAACACTGTTAGAACTGATCAATGAATTCAGTAAAGTAGCAGGCTACAAAATAAATATTCAGAAGTTAGTGGCGTTTTTATATACCAATGATGAACTTTTGGAAAGAGAAATTACAAAAACAATCCCATTTACAATTGCATCACAAACAATAAAATACCTGGGAATCAAAGTAACCAAGGAGGTAAAAGACCTGTCTTCAGAAAATTATAAGTCATTGAAAAAAGAAATTGAAGAAGATACAAATAAATGGAAGCATACACTGTGCTCATGGGTAGGAAGAATCAACATCATTAGAATGGCCATACTACCCAAAGCAATCTATAGATTCAATGCAATCCTTATCAAAGTACCATTGGAATATTTCAGAGAGCTAGAACAAATAATCCTAAAATTTATATGGAACCATAAAAGACC
>NW_011889015.1:1982063-1991568 GCF_000151845.1 Pteropus vampyrus
GGAATTTCTCTGCCATAATGTCAGCTCTAGGCTTCTTACACAAATTGGTTCAGGAACCATCTCCATATATACCACAGAGTATGTTTTCAAACCTTAGATTTTGTCTATTAGAAATTTCTAGAGGAATTATTAAAAGGTAGGTTACTTGGCCCCATTACCTGAGTTTCTGATCCAGTAAGTCTGGGTGGGATTTGAGAATTTGCAATACTAACACGTTCTCAAGTTATGCTGATAATGCTGGTCTAGCCACTACATTTGGAGAACCACTGAGCTAAGCCTTCGCATACCAAAACACAAATAAATAAAAAAGGTCATTTATAACCTCCCGCCAGGTGTCTATTTGCCTTATATTTGCAAAACTAAGAGCAACTCATGACCCTTCTTAGTATAGAAAAAATAAAATCAACACCTCTAAGTTATCATTTTAAAATTGACCCTGCAAAGGATGGAATATATATTTCAGGCAAAGAATGAGGAATTCAGCCTGTGGTAACACTGAAACATCTAGGAGGAGATGGAGGTCTGTGATCCAGAGTTTAGGTGAGAAGGAAGTAGCTAACAGTTTAAATTTTGAGCATGAGTTTTATTTTAAATGGTATCTCAGTGGGGGACAACTGAAAACAAGACTGGGCTTGCAGGAAGCTCAATAGTTAGAGGAAAGAAGAAGAGTTCAAAGAGAAAGCAGGAGAGTAGGGTATTCCGAAGCAAAAGCAGAACAGAGCAGAATTTCATTTGTCTATGAAAGCAGACAAAACTATGTTAATAAGGCAGGCATTCTAACAGTATAAGAGGCAAGAGGAAAATGTGGTCTGGAAAGGGATCCTTGTATTTTTAGAGGAAGATAAAACAGGTAATTTTGGAACTGGTAACAATCTTGATGATGAGATAAAGCAGAGTTTTGACAAATATTTGCCCATCTCTCTCAGTCAGGAATACTAAAAATATATATATATATTCAACAAAACACCATAGAAGTAAAACATGAAAATGAAAGTTTTTTAAAAGAAGGGATTTTGCTATTTTGTACTTCATTTGATCAAATTATGAGTCATGGCAGGAACTTGAAAAACCATTGGTGTAGGTTAACCTACTCATTTCATAAAGGAGGGTGATAATGAAAAGGTATATGACAATGACAAATCCAAAACTCACATGAAGGATATCTGACTCCTGGTCCAATATAGGGCCAATTAAAGGATCCAAGCTGTATTAGTTGGTTCTCTAAAGAAACAGAAACAACAGAACATATAGACATATGTTTGAGGTGACTTAATATAGGAATTGGCTCACACAGTTATGGAGGCTACGTCCTGTGATCTACCGTCTTCAAGCTAGAGAACCAGGAAAGCCGGTGGTGTGATTCAATCACAGTCTGAAGGACTGAGAATTGAGGGGGTTGACTGTGTAAGTCCCTGTCTGAGTCCGAAAGACTGAGAACCAAGAGCACCCATATGGATATCTCTGCTCAAGCAGAGAATTTGTTCATTTGCCTTTTTGTTCTATTCAGGCCCTCCATGGATTGGAAAATGCCCACCTGCATGATAAGGGTAATCTGCTTTACTCAGTCTACCACTTAAAGTGCTAATCTCTTCTGAGACACTCTCACAGACACACTTAAAAATAATGTTTTACTAGTTATCAGGGTATTCCTTAGTCTAGTCAAGCTGACACATGAAATTAACCAACATACCAGCAAAGGCATTCACCATGCCTCGAGCTTAAAAAACACCTCAGACTCAAATGCTTTACATATTTTGGCTTTTGAATACTTATTATTGTGATGTTGTACATGAACATTTAAATTTCTATTCCACACATCGCAAGAATTAGTCCATTAAAAATATACAAATATAGTTTATAGCACACTATTACGGTTCCAGGTACCACTGGCTCTGTTTGTTTTCTTAGTTGTGCTTTCCAAATTTTGGCTCTGGGCTTCCTAACAGGCAGGCTTCATTAATCCCTGAGACTCTGGTCCTTCTCTCTTTCCACTATTTGACTCTGGTTTTCAATTGCCTGCCAAGAAGAATGATAGAGTAGAAATGCTAGAGTCCAAAAGACCTGGTTCAAAAATAATTGATGCAATTTTTAATTGTGAGATATTAGGCAGGTACTCTTCTGCGAGTCTATATTTTCCTTATATCTAAAATCTAAGTAATTCTGCCATTTTTAATAAAACACTGTACAGTATTGTGTAAACATGAATTTTTATTTATGTCCCTACCCAGGTGAGACAGCTTAGTATCTGGCATAAAGTGCTTAGTATCTGACATAATATACACTCATCACCACATCCTTCCAAGATGATGTTATTTCAAGGAGTGAGCCCCACTCTAAATTCACTCTTCATTGTGCTTCCACTTTCTCTCCTATGCCAAAAGCTAGCACAAGTGACATACGCATCCACTAAGAGGGAAGGAAACGGGTTTTCTCTGTAAAACACATCCCTTTGGGAGAACTAATATTAGAAAAATGGTAAGGAGAGGATCAAGGTAAGCTGAAGAGAATTTTTCAACATCGTAAATAGAAATTATGAGAATTTCTCTCCGAAAGAACTTTTTAAGCCATTCTGTATGTAGTTCTTCACAATATTTCATGTTTTGCACATATCTGTGTATTTCCCTAATCCTTCCCACCAGACTATAAACCTCCTGAGGTCCAGACTTGTATCTTCTTTATTTTAGAATCTTCTCATGGCACTTATCCCAATTCTGTTGATACAGAAAGCCATTAATTGTGTGTTGAATCAATAATATTCAGTTTTATTCAGGTTTGGGGTTTAGAATGTTGCATAATGGTTTTCTTCTCTCTCTGGAACCCATGCTGTTCCTAGCAGAGAGCAATGAGTAAACAATCTATTACAGAAATGAACCAAACAGCCGTGCATTCTGTGAAAGCATCCAAGGAAATGCTACCTATGGGGTCTTCTCAGTAGAGATTTGGGCACACAGACTGAAAATAAAACCAATGCTGCACTCCCTCTGTCCCAACGGCTTCAAGGACATGCTTTGATTTGAAACAAATCAGAGTTGCTTTGAGCACAATACTCCCGACAGCTAAAAAATATTGTTTCTGATACTTTAGAATAGCCAAGGTCCATGATTCAAGAAAATAACAGAAATGTCATCACCTATTTAACATCTCCAAAGAATTTCCAAAATAAAATTGCTGATGCCGTTTAGCTTGGTTCGCGTAAATATTTTTAAAAGGAATAAGTTAGACTCCTTTTCATGCTTCGGGACTACAATAGATCAGATGTAAAAAGGCTCTAAACCCCTAGAAATAAATCAAAAATATTTTTGATCTATATGAGACTTTAGTTCACAGCACATTCATAGATAGGCCACTGCTGATTTCTTCTTTGTAATCATTCTGGGAGACACAACTGTTTTTATTTCACACATTTACGGATGAGGAAACTGAAGGGTAAAGAAGTGAAGTGATTTTTCCAAAGTCATCACCGCAACGTTTATGCTTCCACATCCTGAGCTGTTTTATTTTTAAATCATGCAGTTTCGCTACTGATCTTTGGTACTAGATAATTCTGATTCCTCTTTATTCTATCTTGATGTCCATGGAAAAAATTGCTAATGAGGTACTTTCCTCCAGCAAGGTTACCATGTGATGGCAATTTCCACCTTGAATGAGAGCAATAGAAAAAATAACAAAGGAAGAATCACAAAGAACATCTGCTGATGATAGCAAAGACTATGGAGGGCCTAGAATGGAAAATTCTGGGAACAAGACTGAAGCTTCCCTTAAAAGCTACACAGCATTTTATGCATGGATCTCTTAACAATTTTTCTTCAGTCATCAGTAGACAGCAATGATCTAGAATGTAGGACTGCAGTAAGCAATTTTATGTGAGCTAATGGTAAAAATGACCTGAGAATTTGCATGTACTACCTCATTTTATATTCGACCAAGAAATTTTGTGGTACAGCATTAAATAAAAATGGCTCAGCTAGATAATATCTGTAAGTGATGACCTTCCACTGCCCTCATGTCTTCACAATAGCAGCAGATGCCTTATAACTACCAGGATTGATTCATGCCACCCTCTTCTATTTAGGCTGCTTTCAAAGGCTTTTCTATTGCTGCAATAAGTGTCAGTGCAGCTATATTGTGCTGCTTTGATTAAGCTCTTTCAATTATAGTCTAAATCTTACATGTTTCATGCCAATTGCCATAACTGTCAACTTTATGTGACATTTTGAAATACAGAATTTCAAATATCAAATATGCATTCCATATTTCTCTCCTTAAAAAAAAAAAAATTCAAGCTGTGCCAATATTGGGTTTTAGAATTCATTTATTTGATCAAAAATTTAGTAATAAGCAGTTTAAAAAACATAAACATGAGTTTGGAACAATTGGGGACATTTTAATTATGAACTCGTTATTAGATGATATTAAAAAAATTATGTTATCTTGTTAGGTGTGATAATGATATCGTGGTTTGTAAGGTAGCCTTTATTTTTAGGAAATACCAATTGAAATATTTATATGTAAAGTGTCATGATATCTGCAACTTATTTGTTAATGAGTCCAATCAAAAATATATATGTACATATACATGTATACAAATACATAAAAAGTTATAGATGATAATATAGATTAAGCAAATATAAAAAATTACTGAATGTAGGTTGTGAATATATGTGCTAATTATATCAATTCTGCATTCTCTGCATATTTGCATAATAAAATGTTGGAAAAAATTAATCCTATACTACATGCCAAAGACAAAGGCAATGAAGCTGCAAAAAGAATAAAACAAATTTCCTGATTTCATAGTCCAATAATCTAATTAAAGTTGTATAAATATATACAATTACTGTAATTTGTAATGAATATAGTACTAACAGTAGGTAGCAAGATACTTAAGGGCACAGAAGAGGAAGAAAACAATTCTGCCTACAGATGTCAAGCAAACGTTTCCACAGAGACTGATGCTTAGATAGGAGCTGCAAAAACACATGAGCAGAGAGGCTGTTGTTGGCAGAGGCAAGTGATGGGCATCACTGCAGAAGCACTGAAACAGCAAAAAAGAGTTAGGAAACAGCACAATCAAGGTAACTGGACCACTGAGCATGAGATAGAAAGTCAAACAAAGACTGGTGATCTGATAAGAAGAGTACATTTTGCTAAAGAGTATGAATCTTTATGTTAGCCAGGATTACTGTGGTGATCATTTTTCAATATATACAAATACCAAATCCTCATGTTGTACACCTGAAACTAACATAATATGTCAATTATATCACAAAAAAATATTTCTAAGAAAGGAGATGGCATGCTCATTGATCCATGACTTTCCAATTGGGTAGTTATTCAAATGCCTGGGTCAAAAAAATTTCTTGGTCAGTGTCCTAAAGACATGACCTTAAACTTTCTCAACAATTTGAAGAAAATTATGGCTGATTTTTCTAAATGAATGAGCCAAGTCTAAACAATTGAGCCTAGAGAAAACATGTCATATTCATGCCAAAAGAATTGAAATAGTGAAAGCTGTGAATAATAGAAATTAGTGTAGATAGATATGTATCAGTTAAGAAAATCTGGCATGCAAATATAAAAACTAAAAATTAAACCAAAGAAAGAAAAGAAGATTGTTTGCATTATTAAAAGATTAGTAACTTTGGAAAACTTTTCACTTGTGCATTAATCTATCCATAAACACTGAAAATTTTTCTTCAAAGATAATTATTCACTGAAGCCTATAAACAAACATTTCTTCTAAATTGCTAGAATTCACTTTATTCTGGGTACTAATGGCAAATGAAGACAAGTTCCCAGTGAAAGGATTCTACAAGGTAGAAACTACAATATGTAGTTTACAATATGTAATTTGCATGTTTTAAAATTCACCTATTAAGGGAAGTATACCTCTACTGCCTTCTGATTTTGTTTAAGCCTTTATATATACCTTTTAAAATTTGGCAGTGAATGAGTAGATTTGTTGCTTCTCTAGACTCAACTTCCTGAATTTTTTATTTCAACTTTTTTCTTCACAAATCATATACTGAATACTGTAAGAAAGTATACTTTAAGATGTTTTTCATTTTATTTTTGTCAGATGTTGTATATGTGACCTTATCTTCTTAATAGCATGAGATGTTCTAGCTGCACTTTTCAGACTTCAATCTTTGTCTGGGATTGATGTAATATCGTTTAGTTTTTACCTCTAATTTATAGGAATCAGGAATTAATGGCTTATAATCGTATGGTTATGATCCAATATTGAAGAAAATTAGCAATTTAAATCCAAAGGTCTACTTAGGAGATAGCTTTGGGAAATTTTAGGAAGCAAGTAAATATGCTTAAATGTAGTTCCTTAATAGATTGTTGGAAGAATATCCCAAGAAAGGAGAAGAGACAAGAAAACTTTAAGGTGAATAACATTAAAATCCTTAACAAGCACTTTTACACTAGATCCTTGGGAGGAACTATAACATCTGCTAGGCTTTTTCTAACTTTAATTCCCAGGCTACCAATTAGAAGTGGAAAATTACTTAAGCTGTATCTGTAGCTTACAGTTAATTGTTTAGATTCTAGGTTTCCCCTACACTAGCCTTTGGTCATACCACTAGAGGAGAACAAGTAAAATGTCACTATTGTCGCAGAAGAGACAGAGAGGTCTGTTAAAACAAGGATATGGAATGGAAGATACAAATATCTAGACTATAATTATATTTTATCAAGAAGCACCTGTGATAATCCTCCTAAACTTTTCCATTGACTTCATGGCCTGAAAAATTTAATACAGCCCTCAGAGAGCCTGGAGGCGTATCCCAAAGGTGCCGTCTATAATTTGAAATACTTAAAGTGCCAGTATAACGTTTAAAAATGCTTGCAAGTTTTGTATTCTACTCCTTAATATATCAATTTTTTTTAATGTAAAAGTGGTTTCAGCTACCTACAAGTTAACTCTTTTCATAAATATTTAAATAAAATCAATGCTCTTAAAGATAATCGTGCATATTTCTGGCTGTATATCTAAGCATACTCAGTTCAAGAAGCATGACCTAGACACAATCTAAAGGTTTCTGTGCAAAGGTCACACCTCTAAGGACAATGTTGAGGCCTCCAGGGCTCCAGAGATGGAGGATTACTTGCTCTTCAGTTCATGAATGCTGTTGATGTTTTTTAGATTTTCTTCATTATTTAGGAAAATGGGTGGTACAGGTACTACTGGGCATGTCTTCTCATCAGAGAAGAAAAAAAACTTATATTCCAGTTAAACTAAGAAAAATACAAAGGAAATGCATTGATTTTCTCAGCTTAGGTCATTCTTAGCTTTAGATCAACAGCAGTTAAATTGAAAATTGAATGCCATGATTGTACCAACATAAAACTGTGAAGTTTTAGGCCCCATAGTAGTCAGACCAGCAGAAAGTAGGGAATTATGAATGAAAATTTCAACCAAAACTCTCTGACTGGGGTGGGGAAGAATGGCCTCCCCAACAGGGAGAGATACTATTACCTTAAAATATGAGATAAAGAGAGAAGCTAGGCATGTACAGTAGAGCCAATAAACTATTCACCAGTCAGCTCTCAGTCTAGGCATCGTTTCCTCAGAGAGGCCTCTGTTGCCAATCCAATGTTGGTTATGTTACTCTGTCCACATATCTGCATAGACTCTTCCTAAATTGATACGCATTTGTATTCTCAAATTTATTGTATAAACCTTTAGTACAGGAAGTATATAGCTCTTATTCCCATTGCCTTAAACATACTAGGTCCTCACTAAACATTGATCATTTGCAGGATTAAATAATGATCTCTTTTCCATCAAACATCAATAGAAAATCAGTAAAAATATAAGTAATAATAACATTGAGCTTCATGCCCCCCCCACTTTCTTTCTTATCAATAATACATCCCTTCTATTAGTGTATGCATGCTTGCATAACCTTTACAATTATTTTCTATAATGGTTACTCTTCTGGACAGAAAGAAACCAGATCTATATTTCTATTCTCAGATTCATTTATGTTTAGCTGAAGAAGTCACTCAGTCATAAAACCTAATTAGCATGCTACTCTCAGCAGCTATGAGTACTGCTGAAATGTCCTTCATTCATATTAATTTACCATTTTAGCAGAGGTTATTAAACAAATAACATAATACATGGTGAAATGGCTTTAAATTAGGACACAATTCAGCCAGCTTAAATGCAATGAATTAGAAAGGTATATATATAAAAGGAGTGTCTTATTCACTGGGGATCCTCCTAAGGTACATATGTCTTTTAACCTCAATCATGCAGGACAGATGAAAAACTCAGACATAAATGTTATTTGTCATGATTCAGGTCATTTGAAAAAGTATCTTCTGGAGCTAGCATGACTAAGTCAGAGATTCAGAACAAATGTAATTGGACAGTAAAAAGTGGAATGATGTCATTGGTTAAGTCAGCTGAGACAGGTGGTCTGCAGTCTGTACCTTAATTCCCATACCATCTTCAATCTGTCATATAAAATTAATGACTCACTCCAAATAATAAATGACTGTTGTTTGGGGCTATAGGACAAATTCCTTTGCAAGGTCACTACATGTAAACACCACATATTTTACGAATCTTTAACTGACATCAGCAAGAGGGAAATAACAAATTTGAATCTGACATTGCAGTCCTAACACTGTAGCATTAAGAAAATAAGAGGATTGAGACATTTTAATATAAAGAGTAAGGCAATGAGTAAATGATAAAAGAAAATAAATTTGATTCTCAGATCTTTGGTTTAGATATCAGACACATAGAAGGAAGCCTGACCCCTAAAAAGTTGACAGCAATAGATTTCCTATAGAAATGAAAACCCATGTCCACAAGAGTCAAGCAGTTTAAGGGCTATAGCATGTGGTGGCACACACATTCTTCTCAAGCATTTGTTACCTATCTCAGCTCTGTACTGAAACACAATGAGAGTGGAGTACCCGAAGTTTGCCAATTACAAATCATTGATGTTTTCAGGAGCAAACAGACAGGGTGACTCAGTAGACTGTAGATTTCCCATTATGAGAAGTCAATCACAGGCCAAAAGACCACTTATCAGACATTTTGGATACAGATACAGCTTTGGAGATGCCTTCCAACTCTCATATTTGAGACTACCAAATCATCTTGTACTTCTACATTTCACACATTGCTCTTGTAATTATTTCTTTAATAGCATTCCTCTTGTAAGGGCCATGAGGTCAGAAACTGGTTCTTCTTCATTTTTGTGTGCTCAGAGACTAGCACAGCTTATCTAACAGATAAGATGCTCAATAAAATGTTGTTATTGACTGACAAGTCTTGTAAACCTAAAAAAAGGTGCTTACTGAATTAAAAGGTTTAACTTTAAGTTGCCATGACTTTCTCCAAAATTTACATGCAAGATATTTTAAAGAAGGTTATTATGACTTCCAAAGTTTCAAATGAAAATATATGGAATTTTAAGCTGACTTCATGTGTCATAATTACAAAGTTAATAGCTCTTTATAATAATAAATATCTAGT
>NW_011889015.1:1992443-1996570 GCF_000151845.1 Pteropus vampyrus
CACTTTCTGAAGGCATTTTATTTTTGACCCCAGACTTAAGTCAAACTCCCCTCAAAAAACAAAATGTTTTTTTCCCCTTCATTCAATCAACCATGATACTTCATAAATATAATTATTTGCCTTCATGGAACTAATGCAATAACTCAATAATGGTAAAAAAAAAAAATCAGGGCAAAATGTATGCATGCACAATCACATAAAATAGATACATAATGAAATACAGAAAGATTACGCAATATCTTGGGTCAAGTGTAATATATCATTTCATGTTCAAAACTATGAAAAAGGTAATATTATCATTATAGCCATTTCGTAGATGAGAGAACTAAGGTTCGATGACATAAATATCTTTCCCAAGGTCACTCAGCTAGAAGATGGCTAGGATGGGATTCAAACCTCATTGGTCTGACTACAACAATGACTGCAGTACTAATCACAGTAATACTCCGTGTGTGTGTATGTGTGTGTCTGTGTATGTGTGTGTGTAAAAAGAAAGAGAGAGACTGTGCCTATATGGAAGGGCAAGCTTTCCTTTCTTCTGACTAATGACTTTTTGAAGAAGGTAGATTTTGACAAAGGTAATGTCCTCCAGTTACATCATGCTGAACAGATTAGTGGCTGAACCATCTTCAGTCACTGTGTAGCCATTCAGCTCATCAGAATCTTAAAAATCATTTTTAGATGGTATGTCAAATTGTGACACACTAGATTACATTCATTCTAAATATTGTTTGTATCATATTACCTTTCTTGTTTATGTGATGGACACTACAGAACATACTGCTTCAAAGTGTCACAAAAATAATTTAATATAATAAGTTTAAAGAAAGTAAGCTGGAAAATGTATAAAAAAGATAGCAAGAGCTTGTTATATAGAAAGAATTGACTGACATATTTTCTGATTCCCTCTATATGCAGAGTGTAATGACAATTTTTGTAACAATTTCTATAAGGAAGCTCTCCATTATTTTTGTTATTCCAGTAATACAAAAATTATTTATTAACCCAGTAGATTTAAATTGCCAGAACTATACTATTTAGCAGGAAACGTATTGCTCTTCAATGTCAGTAATTTGTAGCTTGAGTCTTTTCATGGATTAACATGAGTTACATTAGCTCTGAATAACAAAGAAAAGAAATGGTAGAGTCACGTAACATGGGTTTGAATCCAGAAAGCACATTTTTTCCCAGCTATACAATCTTAGCAGTATTAATAAATTCTCTAGGCTCCAATTTTCTCATCTCAAATAATAGCACTCAATTGTATGCTGCTGCTAAGTAAAGATAAAATTATGTAAAGCAAGAAAAGTGCTTTTAGCACTGTAATATGTACATGGTAAATACCAGTCATCATACCTGTTATTAAAATATAATGTATTATTTTCCAGTTCCAGGTAAGATGCTGCAAGCACCCTCAATTTTGCTACTCCTTTTGAACACATCTATAAATCCTGAGCATAATACATGGAGCAACTATTTGAGGACTCTCAAAAGTAATTACTAGTAGCTGGATTGTGGAAGAAGACCAGAAATAGAAGTCCTCTCACTGGGTGGTAAGTTTCTCATTTTTATTTTCCTCCTAGTGAAGGCCCAAATCTGCAAGTGGGCTTCAGCACAAACAGGAAGCTAGAAAGGAGCCTTAAATTCTGGCTGGAGAATTAGGAAAAGAGTCTTAAAATAGTCAGAGAGAGAAGTAGAAAGCTCTCATTCATTTTCCTCTCATTGTTGTCTCTTGCTCCAGCCCATGAGGCCCATAGGTATTTAGAATTCTGAGGCAGGCGAAAGATCCCCTCTGATAAGTGGGACTATGGCCCCACAATGTGGGGTGTACACCTACTGCCTTTTGTCTTTCTTTATTCTTCCACTGCCTGACTCCAGACATAGGCACATAAAGAAAAATGAGTGACAAAGCAGGATAAGTCAAATTCTATATTTCTATGCAGAACAATTTCCAGGGAATCAGAAAGTACCGGTGAGATTACAGAGAGGGAGACCTGGGAAAACAACCCTATAAATTAGCTTATGAACTGTTGAGCTTAGCACTGAGCTGTGCATATGTGGTTTTAACCCTAAATTGTATATCATGGACTCTGAAAACTAAACTAAGGTATAGATTACTGTCCAGGTCTCAAATCAGCTACTAGGTAGCACACATATGGGGCAGATCCAAATAGCACTGAAAAGATCTGGAAAACAGAACTGACACTGAAACCACAATCAACAGAAGACTGGTTGAAACTTGTGGTCTGAATGCCATTTGGTATTTTGCTTGCTAAGCAAAAATGTCAATATTCTCCACAGAATTTAAGTCTCAATGTTTAAAACATAATATGCAAAATGTCCAGGACACAATCCCAAATTACTTGGAATACAAAAAAGAAAAAAAGGAAAATCTCAGTGTTCATGAAAAAAATATAATCAACATATGTCAACACCAGTTGTGAGAGATGGAGGAATTGTGTAGCAAAGACTTTAAAGCAGTTATTTTTAAAATGCTGAAAAAAAATGAAGACAAAAACTCTTGAAATGAATGGAAAGCTAGAAAGATACTATAAAGCAATAGCAGTTTTAAAGAAGAATCAACTTTTCTTTTGAAAAATTTTCAAACTGAAACAATAACTAAAGTTTTAAAATATTACTTGCTGGGCTAAATATCAGAATGGAGCTGACAGAAGAAAGAGTAAATAAACTTGAAAAGAGATTAACACAAACTATGCAATCTTTTTAACAGAGATAAAACATTAAAAAATATAGAAATAAACAAAGACTCAGGAACTTAAGGAAAATACCAAAAGATATAACATTTGTGTCATTTAGAGTCTCAGAAAAAGGGAAAAAGTGTGGTGCAAGAAAATATATCTAAATAAATAATAAATGAAAACATCACAAATTGGTGAAAATTAAACTCATAGATTCAAGAAGCTCAGCAAAGCCCAAACAGAATCAACACAAGAAAACCCATGCCCAAGAAGACACATCATAATCAAACCACTGAAAACCAAAGGTGAAGAAGTAATTTTGAAAGCAACCACAGGAAAATGTTACATTCCTTCTAAGGGAAAAATGATTTGAAAGAATGAGGGTTTCTGAAACAATGGATGCCAGAAGGAAGTTTAACAAAATCTGTAAAATGCTGAAAGAAAGCAATTGGCAATCTTAACCTCTAAATTCAGCAAAAATATCATATAAAAATGAAGGTAAAATATAAACATGAAGGAAAACTTAGAAAATCAGAGCTATCAGAACTACTTAAAAATAATTACTAAATGATGAACTTCAGGCAGAAGGGAAATGATATCAGAAGGAAGTTTTGAATTCAAGAATAAAAAGTAATAGAAATGGTTAATAGCTGGGAAAATAAAATAGACCATTCTTCTTGTGTTCTTTAACATATGTTTAATGGCTGAAAAAAAAATTACATTTTCTAATGGAGTTTTCAGTCCATGTGTATATAATATGTAAGACAGCAGTAACATAAAGAGGAAAGGAAAAAAAAAAACCTGTATAGTGATAATATTTCTACTTTACACTTGAGATGGTAAAATTCCAAACCCAAATTCCAATCCCAACTAAACTGTAAAAACTTAAGTATTTATTTTTAAGCCCAGGATAACCAATAATTAAAAAAAAAAAAAAACTATGCAAAGCAAAATAGCAAAACAGATAAAATAAAATAGTAAAAAATGTTCAAATAACTTAAAAGACAAGAAAAGGGAGACAGAGAAACTAAGAATAAAATGACCTATACTAAAACAAATAATAAAATGAGAACCCTAATTCCAAATGTATCTATAACTAAATTAAATATAAATGTTCTAAGCACAACATATAAAGAACAATGATTGTGAATAACAATTTGAAATAGAATGATGCAACTTTTGGATATCTGCAAGAAACTCACTTCAAATATAATGATCTAGGTAGGTTAAAAGTAATAAGATGGAAAATATAGATACAAAAATAATCAGAAGAAAGCTGGAACTGTAATAGTAATATCAAACAAAGTAGACTTCAAAGCAAAGTACTAAGGATAAAGAAGAATATTTCATGATGATAAAAAACCAATTCAGCAAGAAGACTTAACAATCTTAAAAGTGAATTCATCTAACCACAAACCTTCTAATATA
>NW_011889015.1:1996620-1999126 GCF_000151845.1 Pteropus vampyrus
AAACTATGCAAAGCAAAATAGCAAAACAGATAAAATAAAATAGTAAAAAATGTTCAAATAACTTAAAAGACAAGAAAAGGGAGACAGAGAAACTAAGAATAAAATGACCTATACTAAAACAAATAATAAAATGAGAACCCTAATTCCAAATGTATCTATAACTAAATTAAATATAAATGTTCTAAGCACAACATATAAAGAACAATGATTGTCAATAACAATTTGAAATAGAATGATGCAACTTTTTGATATCTGCAAGAAACTCACTTCAAATATAATGATCTAGGTAGGTTAAAAGTAATAAGATGGAAAATATAGATACAAAAATAATCAGAAGAAAGCTGGAACTGTAATAGTAATATCAAACAAAGTAGACTTCAAAGCAAAGTACTAAGGATAAAGAAGATTTCATGATGATAAAAAACCAATTCAGCAAGAAGACTTAACAATCTTAAAAGTGAATTCATCTAACCACAAACCTTCTAATATATGAAGCAAAACTAGCAAAACTAAAATGAGAAATAGGCAAACCCATCGTTATAGTTCAAAAGTCAACACTATTTTCTCAGTGACCAATGAAACGAGTCAACAGAAAAGCAGCAAAACCATAGAACGGAATAACATCATCAACTCATAGAATATAACTGACATCTTTAGAACATTCTTTACAATAAAAGTACAATACCCATTCTTTCCAAATGCACATAGAACAATTGCTAAGATAAAGCATGTCCTGAACCATAAAGCAAATCTTAATGGATTTAAAGGAGATGAAATCATACAAAGTAGATTTTCTGTCCATTAGAATTAAACTAAATCAATAATATAAAGATAGAAGGCTAAAATCTCCAACACTTGGGAACTAAACAACCCATTTTTAAACAATCCATCATTAAAAGAAGAAGCCTCAAGAAAAATCAAAAAGATATGAACTAAATGGAAATGAATATACATGTTATCAAAATGTATCAAATGCAGGTAAGGTAGTGCTTAAAGGGAAATTTATAGTATTAAGTGCTATAGTAGAAAAGAAAATTTCAGATCAATAACAAAAGCTTCCACTATAATAAACTAGAGAAAAAAGAGCAATATAAAGCCAAAGAAAATAGAAAGTAATAACAAAAGTAGAAATCAATGAAATAGAAAACAAAGAACAATAAAGAAAACCAATAAGGCCAAAAGCCAAGTCTTCGGGAAAAAAAATCAATAAAATTGATAAAGTTCCAGCTAGACTCACAAAGAAAAAAGAGAAAAGATACAAATTATCAATATGAGTAGTAAAAGAAAGAATATCACTATGAAGCACACGTTCAAATGGAAATAAAGAAATACTATAAACAACTGTGAATATAAGTTCAAAATTTAGATGAAATGGACTAATTCCTTGGAAACCAAAAGCTATAAAAACTCACTGAAAATTAAATAAACAACCTAAATAGTTTCATAACTATTAAATAAATTGAATCCATAGTTTAAAACCTCTGAAGAAGAAATCTACACATTGGGATCATTTTACTGGTGATTTCTACCAAACATTAAAGAAAAGAAAAATAATCATTTCTATAAAACATCTTCCAAAAAGTAGAGAACCTTCTCAATTCATTCTATGAAGACAGCATTAATATGAAACTAAAATTGGGCTCGGATAGAAAGTGACAATTACCCACCCATACTCCTCAATATAATATAATATAATACCACATTAATAGAATAAGCAAAACTCAAAATTCATTCATGATAAAAACTCTCGGCTAACTCAGAGTAGAAATAAACTTTTCAGTCCAATAAAAAAGTATCTACCAAAAAAACACAGCTAATATAGTATAAATGTAAAAAACTAAATGATTTCTCCCTAACATTGGGAGAAAAGTAAGGCTATATTAACTCTAATCATTTTATTCAACAGCTCACTAGAAGTCCTAGTCAGTTCAATAAAGCAAGACAGAAATTAAAGACATATAGACTGAAAAAGAAGAAATAAAATTGTTCCTATTCATAGATAACATGACTGTCTATGTAAAAAATATCTTAAGAAATCTTTTATAAAAACTCCTAGAACTAATTAGTGACCAATTAGTAAGGTCACAAGATACAAGGAAAACACACATCAATCATATATCTACATACCAGTAATTGGAAATTGGAACAATTAAAAACCAAAATTTAAAAAGTACTATTTACAATGTCTTCAAAAATATAAATATAAATATAATAAAATATCTGAATGCTGGAAACTAAAAAACACTGGTGAAAAATTAAAAATGACCTAAATAAATGAAGAGATATATGATGATTACTACATATTAAAATTATTTAAAATTTAAACATTCTGACATCAAGCACTGGTATGGATATGGATCAACTGGAACTCTCATTGCCATGGGAATGCAAAATAAAAGTCATTTCAGAAAACAGTTTGACAATTTCTTACAAAGTGAAATATATATTTACCATTCCTTGTATCTTATGACCCAGCACTCCCACTCCTGAGTATTTACTCTGAAGT
>NW_011889015.1:1999926-2023928 GCF_000151845.1 Pteropus vampyrus
AACTGTGTCATTTAACCACATATCCTGATTGTGTAGCCAATCACTAGTGAAAGACATAGATTAATCAACCCATAATTAATCTCCAGGGGTTGGAGTAGAGGCCTACTGCCCTAAAATTAGGCAAACCACACAAGAAACTATCTGCTTATGCTATTTAGAATATTAGCTAAAATTTCCTCACTTGTTATTTCCACATCATAAATGGAATTTTTAAAAATACTACTTCACTTTTAAAGTATATTCATTTTCTCTAAACAATCATTTCAAATCCTTATCACAAATTTTCTAATATATACAGTCATAAAATTTATTTTAGATAAGCTTAAATTTATTTCACATCAAAGACTTTAAAATACATGAAAAATAGTGTGCAAGAATGTACATGTGAAGGAACTACTGTTTTGAGTAAAGTAAATTATTACAAATATCTGACAGAAATGTTAACAGCCAATGTTTTCACCCTATGTTCAAATTTTCTTTAAAATTTTCCTTCACTGCAGTTTTCCAACAACCTTAAGAAAGTATTTTCTCTAAAAATGCTTGAATATCAATTTCATTTGCTTAAGGACTGCATGGCAACTGAGTATTGTCAAGCAAAGGGGATCTGGAGGAGGACAATACAGATGTGAGAACATTCTTACAAAATTCATATTACCTGTTTGTTTTAAAAGGCTGTTTTTTTGGTGCAGCCCTTGCTCATTCTTGATCTCATTTTTATCTCTCATGCTCTGTGCAAAATTTCCAACCAGAGAAGAAACATTTGGCACCTTGCATTGTTTATATTTCATAGGCTTGCTGATCTTTGCGTCTGGCACCTCCTTACATTGTAGTTTCCCATGGAGCATGCAAAACCCAAAGAAAGGTTTATTTTAGTCCAAGACAGTGTCAAAGAACAATATGAACTATTCATGTAAGCACCTGCCAGTAAAATCCATATTTAAAAGCTCCAATGGAAATTCGAATGGAATTGACTCTTTCTTTAGATCTACTTTTATAAGTGATCTTGCCAAAATGCTATTTTTTTTCCAAATGCTAAGCTCTACCAAACAATGTACAGATAAATGGAATCTAAACTGCTAAACCACATACTGTACCAGCTGTAAGAGACAAGTACAGTATATGACTCACGTTATTTACTTTCTCCTCAGGGAAAAATAGGAAACAGTTGCTCTGAGCAATTTTTATTGACTCACCAGTCCTTTTCTGGAGATGACAAGTTTCTTTAAGGATGGCAAGGTAAGGTAAATAAGACTGTAAAATTTCACTCATCATCTAGAAGAAAGCAACAAATTAAAATCCCATCCTCCTCACTCACAGCCCTATTTCTGGCATTCAGTTGAGGTATTCTAATATAAGAATGATTCTCTGCATCCATGCACTCAAAGAAAGGCAACTGTACTGACAAATGTGTTCAACGAATAGATTTATCCAGCTAAAGTCACTGCCAGGAATGTAATCCAATACCGTAGATTAGGTTTTGTTCACATAACATATTTTGTAAAGTTATAAAATTATTCATCTGTTTCTGTAATTTACAAGTTCCAAAGTTTCCTTGAATGTGGAATTCACTAAATTCTAAAGATAATTGTAAAATTCCCAGCACCACTCTTCACTCTTAGAAGATTAATTTAAATATTGCTTCATCTAGAACACAGAATCAGCTATAAACTCCCACACATTTATTATTTTATATTCTTCCCTGCTTCTCTTTTCATGAAACTTTACCTTTAAGACTTCAATCTCAAAGAGAGAGGGGAGAGTAGTTTTACTACAAGCCTTCGATGAAATTTTACTTAATGTTTTATATAACCAATATCAACTTCTTTTCTAAACCTCTTCTTTTAATTCCAATGTTGCCCTTTCAAAACATAATATTTGACACTATTACTGCTTTCCTTTTCTTTTACTCCCAAATGCCAGGAATGAATGGTGAATATTCTGTGATTCTGTCATAAAAGAATTTACTTTTCTCTCTTTGTATTATGCATTATAAACAATGCTGTGTATACACGCACACACACATGCACATGCACGCATGCGCGTGCACACACACACACACACACATACATACCTCATGCATGTCACTGTCCAATAGAGGTCAGCTCTACTCTTAACAGTCATTTGGAGACCTAGGCCTCTTCTATCTTGTGAAACAACCATGCACGGGAAAGAAGGTTAATACTGTGCTTTTACAATGAATTTCCTCACTAATATGTCAATAATGCAATGTTAAATGCAGAAAAATAAGAAACTAGCTCAAGAGGATAAAGGAAAGAAACACAAGAGACTAATTAGTTGTCATATCTAGGTACAAGGTTCACCTCCTTTGGAAACCATATCCAAAACCCCAAATTACTAGTCCCTGAGTTCAAGCCCAGGCTCCACTACTTACTAGGTATATGATCTTCAGTAAATTAGTTATCATATCTGCGGTTCAATGTCTTTATCTGTAATGTCGCTATATTAATAGTACCTCAAAGGATTATCTTATGAATTAAACATATTACCCACTAGTCACACAGAAATCCATCTCTAAATGTTAGAATTTATTGTTTGTTTTTGTCTTTTCCCTAGATTATAAATTCCTTAAGTAATGGCACCATAAAACCTTTAACAGAGCTTGACAAATAGCACTTGCTTAATAAATGCATGCCATATGTACAAATGATACATTCATAATCTCATGTTATATACCTATATACAATATACATATATAATATCATGTAATGCTTGCATGAGTCCCATGATGTAGATATTTTATCTCCATTTTAATGGGTGAGGAAAAGAGGTTAAGAGAGATTATATAATCTGCCCAAAGTCATACAGTTAATCAGAATTCAAATCCAGGCCTGTCTGTCTTCCTGTTCCTTTCCCACTACTGCACAACGCCTAGTAGTAGATAAGCCAATTTATTCATACCACCATTTATTGCATAACTGAAATTATTTTATTCTGTATATCTTCTCCACTTCTTTGAATTACTCAATTAGCAAGCAACATAACGTGTTAATTAATTAATGGCAAGTGTTAGCCACATGGATCAAAATGTGGGCAGAGAACAAAGTGATTTATAAGTTAGAGCCAACTAATTTAAAAACAATTGAATACATTTGGGAAGGGAATCGTCACAGAAGATGCCAATGTTCCTAGTTTAGCCATTAAGTAAGATTTAGAGCACTGGAAGAAGCAAAAGTTTGGGAAGAAAGATGTCTAGGCAGGGATGCCAAGTAAGCAGTGAGACAAGCAGACTCAGTGCTCAAAAAGAGAGGTCTTCTCTAGAGATAGGTGTAGAATTTATCATTCTATAGGTCGAGTAAAAAGCATGGAAAAGGAGATCATTCAGAGATTTAAATGTGACTTCTTTCTTTACAGCTTATCAAAATTCAGATGGCATAGAAGCCAGTAATCTAACATATCTTACTCTAATGTATTCTTGGATGTAATTATTTAAAGATCCTTCAATCTATTCTTTTTTCATCTCTTCATTTCCTTAGTTCGTTAAGGATATTAAAAAGTGTTAAACTAATAAAACAAGGAGGCCATTAGACTGAGGTGGCTTAAATGTGTTAGCACCCTACATAAGCAAATAAAAATCTAAGCTAGAGTCAGTTCCTGTAAATATACTTGTACTTGAGAAAACAAAACTTAAGAACAACCGATCTCAGTCAACTAGGCCTTCCCAAATAAGGCAACTTACTTGAACTACAGCCAATCAAAAAATTTTTTTACTTCGTTTCCATATCTGCTCTATAAAATAAAAGCTTTTTCCCTAGCTGCTGTCAGCAAAGAGCTCCTAACCACTTTTGGTTTGGAACTGCTTGATTCAAATTAAGGTTTGCTCAAATTCTTGACAATTTTATTGTGCCTTAGTTTATCTTTTAACACAAGGGGGAAAATGTACAACACAAATGCAATACACTATGACACGTTTAAAAAAACTGACCTTGATTATTTTCATCAAAGGGAAAAAATTTGTACTTGGAGAAGTTTCTAGCAACTTGTAAATGAAGAATAGCAGCTAATAAAGTACCAGTAAATAGAATAAACCAATTTTAGAATATTAAGAAACTAAGGTGGTCAGGACACTAATGGCCACCTATCCTAAGTGCAAATCCATTTTCTCATCTGCCCGGGATTCCTCCTTCTGGTAATGATATCTCAGTTTTGCTTTAAGGAAACAATCTTCCCCTATTGGATGCAGCCTTGGTAAAACTGTAAATCAAGAGGATCCATCCTCCTCTGACCAATAGGTGTATATCTGTCCCCAGATTGGGCAATAAAATGTGGGTATCTCTCTACCCAAAACTGAATCTTGTTCACAAAATACAACTATTGAACACTGATGGAAATTATTCAGTCCTAGAGCTAGTTAGTGGCAAACTAAGAATAAAATCCAAACTTGTGCTTCCCAGAGCACCGCTGCAATGTGACAATATTCTTCATTTTTTTATGTGCTAAAATATTCTATACCAAATCACAGGACATATAAAGCACAATATGCAGTAGTTGCCCTCCACTGACATTATTAAAAAGGAAAAATCTTTTTCACTTCACGTGTATGACAAATATCTAGACAAAAATACTGAAAAAAGAATAATAGCCTACAAATAATTAGTTTAAAAACAATATTTAAAATATTAGGTGGTGCCGCGTAGGGTTATGAAAAGGAGAGACTTTTGAAAATATACAGCTACCTCACAACCTATATCTATTTCTCCTGCTATTTTGGTAGGAATGGTATGCTTATCATTAGAAACAGCTTACTTAAGGATTCTTTCTCTTAATTCACCTGTAGGTGGTCTCCTGGGACTAATTCTAGACACCTCCATAAATGCCGGGAGGAGTAAGTCTCCTGAGAATAATAGAACTGCGTGTTTGTGGCCTTGGACTTTCCCAGAGGTTCACTTCCCCCTTCTGGCCTGTTGGTTCCACCCCCGCACAGCCTTTGGACCAGAGCGTGAGGCCCCCCCACCCCGCCAAGCACCACCATACTTCTGTGGCTGGGGCAGAGGGAAACATAGAGAATTGCCATACTCCTTAAGGAGGAGTCTGGGACGAGGGGCTTCCGGCACCCCGGCCGCATGTCTGTCATCCTGGCACTCCCCAGAGGGCCCCCGTAGATCTCTGGAGATCCTGAGAGACCCAGATTCCTCCGGGAAGAGTGGTTGGGGCAGCAGCGCCACAGGCCTGATTCCGACATTCTCTGAGCATCCCCGGATGCTAAGCACATCCCGGCCCATCCTCACCCTTCCACTTCTTCAGGACCTGCTCTTACCGCCCCCACACATGTGAAGCCACGTAGCGCCAGCTGCCGGCTCCATCTTCTGGTTCCTGTTTGACTTCCTGGGAGACCCCACACACCACCCCCTCCCACCACCACCACCACCACCCGGTCCTGCCCTCCAGCATCCCCTGTGGTGTTCAAAAGAGAACATTTCCTGAGGGGCCAGCTCACCCGCTGCAAGGTACTGGCAATTGGACTGAGTCAGAAAGAGCAGGGCCCGGAGGCTCTTCAGGGAAAAGGCTTGAGGAGCATCAGCAATGATCCCCTGGGACAAATGCAAGACACCTCGCAGCGCCGGGAGGAGCAACTGACCTCGAGAAAAATGAAACCGTGATTGAGATGCTGGGGCTTTTGACCTTGCCTGACACATAGCTGGCGCCTACGGAGCGAGGAGTGTGAGTCTGTACCTGGCACTTTGGCCCTGGGCTTGGGCATCCTGAACCATGAGCACTCCTGCCCAGGTACACACATGTGCAGTATCCTTCCCAAACCTGGCCTCAGTTATTCTTGATGTATTGGGACAGAGTTGGCTCCTTCGCATCTTGCTGGGCTCCTGGGTCGAATCACCCTCTCAGTGTGACTCTGACCATTGAGTGGGGAAAGTTTTGAGGAGGATTCAGGTTTGCTTGATAAGTGGCATGAGCTAGACCCTGGAACGACGATTCTGGTCACCAGGTATTCGTTGGTACTGTTTTGCACTTCTCTTCCTGCTTAAGATGCCCAAAGTTGAGAGGGTGGGTAATTCCTTAATGTGGTTGTCGCGGAATTGCTTTCATGTGTTCTCCCAAGATTGGGACCAGATGTGGGAAGGGAAGGGGCCAAGGGCTTGAAAGCAGTGGAAGCTTTTTTCAAGGTGACAAAGGTGGCCTATGGGCAAGTGGGCATCTAATCTGCTGAGATTTATTATTCGAGTGGGAAGGGGGGATCCTGAGGTTTGTAGCCAAAATAACAATTATTATAATTTTGATTATTATAAATGTGTGTTTATACATATAAAGTATAGCTTTAATTATAAAACATAGGCTATCATAAATTATATGTCTATATAAAAGTAAACAAACTATTATTCATCATCATTGTAATTATTTCCTTTTGTATTATTACTATTATTTTTTTGAGGTTTCATAATCATAGCAGCATCAGAAGCAGCTGCAGCAGCAGCAACAAAACACCACTATAAAGTTTCCCTATCCAAAAAAAATTCTGTTTAGATTTAATTTAATGATCTAGTTAGCTATTTTAGCTTAATTATAGCTTGAATTACATAACTAATAGTCCATAATGAAATATTTGAGCATAGTTCAAGGTCTGGGAAAGGTAGTTAAGAGAAATATCCTAACAGTGAGGAAGGGGCTTTAGGGACATAACAAGTCGTCAATCACAAGCATGAGTCTGCCATTTCTCATTTTGAGTAGAACAGTCACCAGATGTTTAGGAAAGTGAAAAATTAGGATGGGGAAAGTCAGTGTACCTCTCTGTTTCTCTATAATCAGCAAACAAATTCCATGAGTAGAGGATGATCAGACAGAAATTTAATAAACCTCTCTTGGGATAATACCAGTCCTCATATGAGGCAGTAAATGAAGATTGTTTCATGAAATAATCTTATAACCCAAGGCTGGCTTTGTATAAAATGTCTAAAATTAGCTTTAAATAGAAAAATTAAAAAATTTTCTATTCCCTTGTCTTTTTTCTAATTACCTTTTCTTGCCTTCCCCTTCCCCCTTCTGTGCCCAGTATCATTATCTCTTTCCTTATAAGCAGGCAGATGCATTTCTTCGGGAAAAATTAAATGATTTCTAATATTTTATAAGGCCTCTTCCCATTTCTTTTAGGTTTGTAATTTTAAATGATTCTGGAAATTATATATATATCTGTTTAGAATTTCCTTAATTTAAAAAAATATATAGAACAGTACCAAGAAGAAAATAACAGTTACTAACCAGATTTATCCACTCTTATCATCTTGTCCTTTTGGATCACAGCTTTCTTTTTTTATTCACTTTCTTGTTTCTAAGAGCATATATACTCATTATAAAGAACCAAATAATGCAAGAAGTATAAAAATACTTAAAAATAACCCCTTAAACAATTGCTAAGAAATTATCATCATTACCATTAGGTAGATATTATCCTAATTTTTTGAAATACATACATAGAGTGGGCATGTTTAAGGTAGACTGGTAGGTAAATCTATAAGTAGATAAGAGATAGATACTAGGGATATTTTCTATTAAAATGGGATCAGAATAAAGAGAGGTTTTTTTTTTAATTAAAAATAACTCATTAACTTAATAACCCAATAACTTAATTAAGGAAAAATAAAACTAAAAATTTGAACTTTGAATATTTCCTTACTATAAGAATTTATTTCTTGAAGAATCTCACCAAGGTTAAAATGAAAAAAAAGAAACAAAGCTTTAATAGTTTAGAGTTGTTTGAACTATATGTTTTTATTTCTACTGACTCTTTGCTTTGAAGGATGAAGATTTAGAGCTTTCCCATGTCTTTTCATCTTTCCCTCAAGCACTTCAAACATTTGTGGTTGTTATACTGTCTGTCATGTTAATATATCTCAGCTTTATGTTATAAAATATATCCCAGGCTTCATTTCCTGTTTTGCATCCTCTTACAACATGTTCTTTGGTACATAGAACTTCAGAGTTCAATGTTTAAATGGGTCCAATATTTTCAACTTGTTGTTAGACTGCATGGCCTCTGTGTTGTTGTTCATTTATTTTCAATCCTGAGATTTTGTCATTTGTCCTCTACTAGAGATTCTACCTCAATAGAGTTGCCAGATCGAGTAAAGAAACATATAAGATGCACAGTTAAATTTGAACTTCAGATAAGCAATATTTTTAGTATAACTATTTCCCATGCAATATTTTAAATATACTTATTCTAAAATAATATTGCTTTTGAATATCTGAAATTCAAATTGAACTGTACATCTGTAGCAAAAAATATATATATATGACTTTCATATTGTTTATTATAAATATTTTACCTGGCAATCCTATAGTCCACCAAGTTTGGAGTGGGGGTAGATAGGAGGGATAAAACATTCCTCTGGGAGAGATACTATTGTACTTTCGATAATTTCCCCATTGCAGAATTTAGAACTAGAACTCCAATTCCAAAGGCCTGTTATTTCAGTTCCTTTTATTTCTACCAGGAAGGGCCTTCACTATGCTTCTTCAGAAGTTTGGGGTGGGAGGATCAACATTCTGTTTTCCTCCAAGTCTGCAGGGTGTTAGTGAAATTCTCCCCTCATTAAGAAGACTTGGGATTGAGGTTAGCGTGAGTGGCCATACCAGGCTGTGCTTTTCTATTCTGCTCAGAAATACATCATTCTTTACCAAGAGTTTTGGGTTTTGCTTGTTTATTTGCTGTGGTTTTTTTAATTAAATTATGCTATTTACCCTATGTGGATGGTGTTGGTAAATTTATTGTTAGTTCTTTTTTTTCTCCTTTCCATATTTTTTGCTCATGTTTTCAGAGTTTGTCAGGGAAAGTAAAGTCTATGAAGAAGTTATAATCTTCCCTCTTAGCTCAGAAATATTATCTTTAGAGTTCCTGTTGAATCTACACACTTAATAAATAAAATTATTTCATGTAAAATCTTGTACAGACAAGAGCTTTTAACATTTTAGTTGCAGTATAGAATACTTAAAACTTGGGTTCTTGAATCAAACTTGCCTGGATTTAAAGCTCAATTCTACCTTTTACTCTGAGAGAACTTGGCAAGACTCAACCTCATTAAGCCTCACTTTCTAACCCATCAATGGGGCATAAGAGCACTGCCGTCCTCATAGACTTTTTCTGAGAATGAATTGAAATAAGGCATGTTACTTAACAGAATTTGGCATATAGAAAATGCTAAATAAACGTGTATGACTCTTATTTCAACAATTAAAGAATATTGTTGTATTCTTAGAATCATAAAACATTAGAACTGGAAGAAACTTTTCACTTACTCAAATTTTAAATGTATGTAGTAGTTTATTCTTTCTAGGTGCAATAAATAATGAATAAGATACTGTTTGTCTAAATGTCAGATTTTCTCAGCATTATTGCTTTTCTGGGAGGGATGGGTTATTGAGAAACAAGCTTTATCTATGGTAAGAGGAACAATACTATATTTAGAATGTGTTCAGCTAAATAATGTGATACATTCAGGTACTGGGAACCTTCTGTATCTCAAACTAGGGATTTTTTCACTATTGTTATTGTTGTAAAAGAAGGGACTTTGAGGTAAAGACAAGGCAGTACAGACAAATAGACTCTAACACTCAGTGGCTTAAAATTAGGAACAAATAAATAGAGATTTTCAGCAGTTGAGTTCACTCTAATGCCTCCCTCAGTGACAAGAAATGCCCCTGCATAGTGTGACACTCACTATCTGGCTGGCTTTCTCCCCGGAAGGCTGGCTGTGTGCTTAGGCTGCAATTCATGCCCTTCAGCAACTTTAGGGCCCGAGAGAGCACTTGCTCTGTCAGACTTCAGACACAGACTTGATTCAGCAGCTTGGCAAGTATGGTTAGTTCTCTCATCTGAGTTCAATTTTGATTTTAAAGTGATAACTGGTAAAAAGAAAATAAAAAGTGATTATTGGGAAATACCCCATCCAAATTGTTGGTGCTAAAATCTTCGTTATGAAATATATAGGATCCAGACAATTACATTGGATATAGAGACTTATACAGATAAAGCTAAAGCTAAAGTTACAAATTTAATTCCCTCATGGACCAATTGGCATCCTTTGTTCCTCATCCAGAAGCTGTATGTGATCATTCATTCAAATATGTATTAAGTACTTAGTACCAGTCAGACCTGGGCCACAATCTAAGGAGAAACTAGTGCTTAGTTAGGGCTACTCTTTGCAATCAAAGAACGTGCTCTATTGACTATGTCTCTGATTCCATCTGACCGAACTATAAATGTGAGAAAAGTCAAAGGAATGGAAAAAAGAGTGGAGAAAAGAGTAAAAATGTATGACCACTTCTGGAAACTAATCTATGGAGAAATGATTTTTGTATGTACATGAAAGCTTACTCATCCAAACAGATGGATGTTGCTTTCCTAAGTCAATATCCAAAAAAAACACAATTATAGAGAATAATAATGAAATGAAACATGATGGTTCCATTGCAGAAAGTTAGGGAATACAAAAAGAAAGACAAAATTGGGCCAAAGATTCACAGACCTTAGGAAAACAGACTTGAGTAGTTACAACAGCTTATCCATGTAACATTTCAAAAATGGTTCTTGAGTTAAAGAAGACAGGATCAAACAGTTACAGTTACATGCTAATGAAGAGCAGACTCTTTTAATTTACACAGCATTTATTTTAGAGTCTCAAAACTGAGTTATTACCTGTTCAGTTAGGAGCCACTACTAGATATTATAGAAAATAGATTTCTATCAGTTGTTCAGTTGATCATATTGTGAATTCAGTAGGGTTTCTTAAAATATAGAATTGGATTTTTTCCTCAGCTCACCTTCCACTGGTTCTTGGATTCTGTTAGTCAACAGTCCTGTGAATGGGTTGGTGAGGAGCTGGACGGTGGCTTTGGAGACAAATAACAGGCCAACTTGCACATTTTCATTCAGTAGGTCTTTGTCTTCACTGGGACAGTTGAAAGGGTCAGTGGATGTGTTAGTCACCATGTGCTGTGTGGTGGCCTTAGGCAGCAGCCCCACCTGCAGGTCTCCGGTGTTGTTCCTTAAGTGACAGAGTGACAAAAGTCATTATTTTATTTTATGAAGATTGAGACCATTCGGACATGCTCCAGTGATGATATGTTAAGCAAAAATCTTTTGTGTTTATTCAGCAATTGAAAAAACAACTTTTAAAGAACACTTTTAAAAGTAAAATTAGTAAGATGGACTTCTTGGAAAAATAGCAGATATTTTACATATTTTGGGACTATTGGTTGTTTGCTAAGTTCTTTTCAAAAAAATAAATTTATTTCTGCCAGTGCTATCCCATAAGTCTGGCCCAGAAAAGGAAAGAAAAAAGCAAGAAAAGAAAACAAAGAGAAAAGAAAACTAAGAAAAGAAAAACAAATCTGTAAAAACCAACTCTGTGAGTCAAAAAAAAAAACTAATAAATACAGTTCAGTCATAGAAAGCTTTGAGTACAGCTATGGGTAATCAGAAGAAATGAATAATGGGCTATATAAATATCTTCATTGAATCTGTCCTCTTTGACTAACAATAGAGATTCCTGGCCTGTTGTGTCACACACACACACACACACACACACACACATCTTTTCCCACAGATAATGCTATGCTTGAGTTGCTTTTCATGTGGGCTGTAGATAACCAAAGGTCCATTTACTCTTGTCCAGTTTCATGAGAAGCTTGAAACATTGTCTCAACAAGTTTGATCGCACTTCATGAAATGACCATTTTCTTTCTCTTTTTTTTCTTCCATCCAATTGGCTGCCTTCCTCAGTACATATTTTTTTGTTTTGTTTTGTTTTGTTTTTCACTAACCATTATTAAGACTTTCTTTTCATGCAGAACTATTTTTCATCAAAAGAATTTGGACAAAATATATTGTAACAAAAAAATTCATAAAGTGTTATTGGTATAATTTTAGATAAATTTAAAATAGCTGATATAAGTCAATTAGAATACTTTCGAGTTACCTCCACATTAGTTCAAATCCACGATTAAAATTTCAAAAAGGAATATTTAATCTTCATAAAAGGCAACAACGCACAAAAACAGCAATTTTTAAAGAAAATGGAAAATCACTCAAATGTGATTCAAATATTTAATGGACATTTTTGCATAAAGGTTGCACTCATTACACACATTCATAGGAGACTAAAAACCTTATGTCTAGACAGCTGATGGCTGTATGAATAGCATAGTAGATATTAAATTAGAAGGCTTTCCAAATGATTTCACAATTAAGAGACTTTTAAAATTATATTTTTAATAAGTGGCCAGCTTTATTCAAAACCTTATAAGGTAAAAATATTCTGAAAGACTTTGAGTCATTGATGGCAGCAGTTGTAATACTTTCTGTCAGAATTTTTATTTTAGGACTATGCAAATTACCGTCTATTAGACAAACATTTCTGGAAAGTATGAAGAATAAACAATACTTTTATCCAAGGTTTTCTCCTATAAAAATAATCTGTCTTGTTTCCAAAATCAGCACTCTTTATACGTAAAGTTAGAGAAATTCTAGAATGCTATGGTATGCAAAACCATATATCCTCATTTCGATAGGTATGAAAGTCTACTCCAGCAAGGAATAGGTCGGCATAATAGTTTCACACATCTGTAGTAACATACAGCACATATACCTTTCATTCCAGAGTCCACTGACCATATCCAGTCAGCTCGCATCAAAAAACAAGCAAGCAAATGAACAAAAACAGCAAAGCCTTGACTGTACATATATACATCTGTTGATTTCCAGGCAAAGTGCAGTAATACAATTCAAAAACTACTTGCAAACTATTACTCAAACTTCAGAATGCCTAACATTTGACAGATAGCAGCTTATTAGTTTTAATAGTGCCTTACTAACTCTGTATTAAACAGGCAAAGCCATCCACAGGAGCTCACAGTTTATTTATCCTTTCAACCAGACAAGGGACAATACACTAAATGGTAATTCTGCTGAGAAGACACATGCCAATGGGAGCTCAAAACTGCATATCTGAAAAACTGGTAAGAAGATGTAAATACTATAAAAAGCATACAAAAATTAAACAAAGCTCAGTAAAGAGAGCCACTGAAGTATAAAGCGATGGCTCCAAACAGTGGAGAGCTGGGAAATGGCAGCTGGAGGAAAAAGATTAATTTGTCCTAAAGGAATCCTGTGTCTGCGCCTCTCTCTATGTATCTCTATGTATCTCTATCTATCTCTATATCTATCTCTACCTCTACCTCTACCTCTACCTCTATCTCTATATCTCTATCTCTATCATCTCTATCTCTATCTCATCTCTCTCTCTGAAACAAAGAGAGAAGAAAAAATGAAAAATAATAGTCTTTATGTGGCTACTATTCACCTATATACAAATAGAATTATTCTTGTTCATTTTAGAAGTTGTGGGAAGCTCTGAGTTAATAATGCAATATGACAAACAACAGAGACGCATGGACACAGACAACAGTTTAGTGGTTACCAGAGGGAAGGGAGAATAAGGATAGATAAAGGTAAAGAGGGTCAAATATATGATGACGGAAAAAAATTTAACTTCAGATGGTGAACACACATGCAGTATACATATGACATATTACTGAATTGTACATTTGAAATTTATATAATTTTACTAACCAATGTCACCTCAATAAATTTAATTAAATCAGTAAAAATTAATTAAAATAATGCAATATGAGATCTAGTAAAACTTGCACTGATGTAATAGGTATACATTTGACTTAAAATTTAATTTTATCTTCTTTAATATTCCATGTGTTGTAAAATATTTGTAAAATATTAATCAGTATTTTTTCCTGATATTTTCTTCCATATCCTCCTTTTACCTATTACTGTGTATAAGCTGCTCAGTTTTGGGGTGTTTTGAATACTTATTTCCTCAGGGAAGGGAAATATAAGGTAAGAAAACTCAGAAGATGTAAGAGAAAGGGGACAAGTGTTCAGTGGCCCAGAGGGGCCTTAGAAAGAATCAGAACCGCAGACAAGTTGGTGAGGTCTGAGAACCCAAGAGCCGGTATGCTGCTGCAGGAGTGAAATACCCCCAAAGCAGCAAGACCCCAGAGAAAGAATAGATATCTCTTGTAGTGGACAGGGTTGTAGACTGCATCCTCAGAGAGTCCCCTCGCTGGTAGGACATGGAGGCAGCTGAGCAGTTCTCATGCTCGCAAAAACAGCATACAAACAGCAGAAAAACCCATAAGATCTAAAGTGGTGGTAAAGACAGAAACAACATTAAGTTGTCTTCCTTTACATCTAATTTTCATGATCTGAGATTTTTATCTAGCTAATTTTCAAAATAATTATCTCTTTAAAACGTCATCATCCACCTATATGGCATTTCTGGGTTTAGTGGAGGAGTTACAAACATGGAATCTGATCGCTTGATTTCAAATTCCAACTCTTTAATAATGAGCCAAGCAGATCACTTATCTGCTGGATGCCTCAGTCTTAATTTAATAAAAATAGGACCTACCTTCTAAGGTTGTTGTAAGGATTAAAAAGTCAAATCTGCGCTACTTAAGTGTTTGATTGGTGAAACTAGAAATAAAATACAAAAATAGATAATATCACAAAAGCAGAGACTGAGCCATTATGCTCAAGATAAAACAAATGCCCAACAAAACTTTGTGGAGCTCAGACTAAGAGAGTGCTCCACCCCGTGCCAGTCAACACAGCATTCCTTCATTGTTACCAGTCTCTGTCTCTGCCATCATGATTTCATCCGATTGCATCAACAGAATGAATCAGGAGTTGACATTGAGCAGAAATAATTTAGAGAACTGTTTCTGTTTAGTATCTATATTTTGTAATAAAGCATTATATGTATTCTAAAGTATACATATTTTAGAAACTTGAGAAAAAGGGTGCGAAGAAGTAAAAAAACTTAAACATAATATCGTCCATAAATAATCACTGTTAACAATGTGATGCCCTTTAATATAGATATACTTTTGAAAATTGTAAATCTTTTATATATATGCATATATCATACCCATTTCATATATATACATAGATATATATGTAATAATAACTGTATAGTACTATTTTCCAGTTAAGAGTATTATGAAATAATTTTTGGATTTATGCATAAATGTTTGCCTCATTTTTAATTCAAACAGTATGAATTTTTTAACTCAACTATGAACGCCAAATAACTTTCCAGATTTTGCCATCTCACAACCAGTAGATTAATAGTTGTTATCTAGAAGCATGTTTTCAATGTTTTTCTCCCAACTTCTAGAATAGTACTATGTATTTGTCTCTTTATATTCAATTTACTTCATTATGTCAAAAAAAAAAGTCACAAAACTACATCTTGCCCTATATACTGCTTTGCGGTATTTCATAAGGTAGTATGATTCTGACATCTGCTGGCTACCTGTGAAGTTGCACAATTGTTACCAAATGGAATTTAAATTTTAATTTTAGTTTGTAAAACAAGAATGAAGTCTCAGTGTTCTTTTGTGAGTTAATGATGATTAGTGATTTCTTTTTGGTACACATTTCATGTTATACTTTTCTTAATAAATTTGTTTACAATTTGATATATTTTTACTCTTGAAATTATGGGTCAGTATTTTAGATAGAAGTCTTAAGAAAGATTTAAACCTCAATATTATTTAAATCTTATTTAAAAACTATCCTATGGTAATAGTGTAAATTAAGTTCAAATATAAATATTCTTAGTTTTTTCTTATAATTTAACAGCCTTATCAAATGGATTATTTAAAAAAATAAATAAATAAACTTGAAGAAATTTTATACCACCATGCAAATACAAATTGTAGTCCCATTTGGCAATTTTTACTACCAGTTTCTGTTGTTTTTAGCTTATCAGAATTGGTATCTTAATGATTGCATGTCAATATTTTGATCTTTGCATTAATCATTGTTTATTTAGAGTTTTTCATTTATTCACATAATAATTAGCATCTTTATTTTTCTTGGATGCTTTGAATATATCCTGATTTATTTAATCACTCACATTTTGTTAAACTGCTCACTGTTACTGCTTTTACATGACTTAAAATCATACTGAAATGAATATTGTTATGCACATAAACTTTTGTATTAAAATAAATGAAAAAATTTTATACATAAGAGATTGAAAGTAGTGTCCAAGATAAATGTTCTTTTGGGCATTTAAATATATAATAAATATATTCAAATTCTAAAGCAAAGCAAAGTATGGTAGAGCTCTATGTTATGATTCCAGTGTTATCAGTGGGAAACTATTCACTCGGTCCTCCTTTGTGTGAACCTCTGACTTAAGCATAAGAAGGAATGAGACACAGTTATCTCACTTCTTGCTCCAGAAAATGCCATTTGTGGAGATGAGATATAGACAGACATTTCTAATACAAAGCAGCAATGAATCATTGCAATAATAGAGGTCAAAGAAAAATATGACTTCCAAAAGGAATATTCAAGGAACTTTTCATTAATAGAAATTAAGTAAAAAATGGGGATATGAATTAATTTTTTTTTACTTATGCCATTTATGTATATTAACAAAATTATGATTTTTCTGTTAGATGTGTTTCATGATCAGGATTACTAACATAAGAAACATGAGGTACTACTACCTCACATTGAAGTGGTATTATCTGGGATTTACTGAACAAATTCCTACCAAAAAAAAAATAATAATAATTGCAGCACAATGTAGTGGAAATAATACTAATAGGACTGGGTTTCTGCAGATCTGGTTATTTTCCCAGATTCACTTATTTTTGCAATATGAGATTCGACAACATTTCAAGCCACATATGATACATCACCACCTCTATCAATAAAGACCACACACACACACACACACACACACACACACACACAAACACAATGTGCTGTTCAAGTATTTTTAAGTAATAGAAAAAAAAATGTATGAAGATGCTCATCATACAAAATAGCTAAAATTTCATTTACTGAAACAAACAGGGGGAGGAGGGAGCCTGTCAGATTTCCCCAATCCCTGCCTCCACTCTTGCTTCATCTCTCAGAAACTTGACCTCTAGAAGAGCTATTTTAGGAAGAAAAAAGCATTCCCTGACATGCGAGAACCAACCTGAAACAACCAGGCCATGATGTTTTAGCAGCTGTCCTGATGCTCATGTTTAGGCCATGTTCTTGTCCTGTTGGACATAAAGAATCTCACAGAACAACATAGTCACTCTGCAACCATGAAGCTATGTTACAAAATAAAACCACTTGATAATTTTGTCTAAGCAAAGAAAAAAACAAGGTCACTGGGCAAATAAAACATCCAGTAGCTTCTTCTCCAGGTTAATATAACTGTATTGAGTATATAATACTTCTTTATAAGAATATATTGTACAGTAATATATTTTATCTGCTGCTGCTTTACCGATTATGGCTTTGGCCTACTATTCTGCACTCCTTTGAGCTAAAATTAAGACTCAGTCATGGAATTGTCCCTACTTCCTGGCAGCACCCAATTCAGAATCCCTACTTTCTTAGATCCTTCCCCAGATCTCCTAACTAAAACTCAAGTAACAAGTCCTTTCCAACATGCTCTTCTTGAGACTCTTCAGTTTCCCATGGTGTATGTTCTTCCAGTGGGTTCAATTCCAGGTGTGCTACCAGTGGTCTTTGTTTGGTGTAGAGAAATACAATTCATTTTTGCACGTTAATCTTGTATCTTGCTAACTTCCTAAACTCATGAATTAATTTTTTCTGTGGGTTTTTTGGGTTTTTTGTTTTTTTGTTTTGCTGATTCCATAGCATTTTCTATATCGACTATCATGTTGTCCACAAGTAGTTTTACTTTTTCCTTTCCAATCTGAGCATCTTCTATTTCTTCTATTTTACTATCTAGATGTTGAATAGAAGTACTGAGGATGAAATCTTTGTTCCCGATCTTAGAGGGAAGGTATTCAATTTATCACTGTTTCTAAGTATGATGTCAGTTGTAGCTTTTAACTGATGCCCTTTATCAAGCTGAAGAAATTCCTTTCTATTCTTAGTTTCAAGAGAGTTTAAGTAGAAATGATATTGGATTTTTTTTAAAGACTTTTCCTGCATCTATTGAAATGCTCTTACTTTTTTTTTTGTTTGTCACTAAAGTAAATTATATTGATATATTTTTGAATGTTAAACAAACCTTGCATTCTGGGGTAAATTCTATTTGGTCTTGATTCTTTTAATATATTATTGGATATGATTTGTTAAAATTTTGTTAAGAATTTTTGTATATACATTTATGAGGAATATTCATATGTGTTTTTTTTGTTTGTTTGTTTGTTTGTTTTTACTATGATATCCTTGTCTAGTCTGGTTATTAAAGTAATGTCAACCTCCTAAAACGAGTTGGGAAATATCCTGTCCTCTTCTATTTTCTATAAGCAATTTTTTCTCCTTTAAATATTTGATATTTAACAACTTATGTTGTTTCCTATGAGGAATCTCCTGACATCTTTATTTTTACTTCTTCATATGTAACTTTTTTTCTACCCCAGAGAAGGGGAGGACTTTTAAGATTTTTATTTTTATCAGTGAGTTTTAGTAATTTTATCCTACAACCATTTGGCTTTCATCTCTGTAGCCACACTGGCTTATTTGCTATTTTCTGAATATTCTAAGCATACTCCCACCTCATAACTTTGTACTGACTATTTTCTTTGCCAGGAAAGATCTTTGTACAGCACTTCACCTCTTTCAAAGTTTTTATGCAAATATTACTCTCTCATTGATACCTACTGTGTTCATCATATTTAAAGTTATAAATCTCCTAGCTCTTTCAACCCACCCTTATTATCAGTGATATAATTTTCCATAACACTCATCACTTTCTAACTTTCCATATAATAAATACATTTGTATGTTTATTTTCTGTTTCCCCAACTGGAATGTAAGCCAGGAGAATGGGAAACGTTGTCTGTTTTGTTCACTGTGGAATATATAGTACCTAGAATGATACCTAGAACAATACCTAGAATGGTGAATTGTCAGAATATATTTGTTGAAAAAATTAATAACCAAACAAACAAAAACTCAGTTAAAATTCTACTTTGAAACTAATATTTGAAATATTAATTCTTTTTGGTTGGGATACATTTTACACTACAAGATTCTTTATTTTACTTTTGTCTTCCTGGCAATGGATAAGTATTAAGTAAATTTTTATTGAACAAATTAATAGTAAATTCTTCATTATGTCTTAAGGACAGCATGTGAGACTTCAGTTGACAAATCTAGTGGAATACTAATTTACTGGTAATTTAATTTCTAGAGCATTTACCATTAATAATTTTATATTCATTATTTATAATTTTGACTGGAATGTTCTTTTGGCTTTGAATGTTCATTTTGGAAAATATTAGAACTAGTATAATAAAAAAAAGTTGATATTATAGTCAAAAGACCTAAATTCAAGTCAATTGCTACTTCCTAGACTTATGACCATAGGAAAATTTCTTAAACTTTGAGTCTCAATTTTTTTAACTTTAAAATGAATTAATTTTAATTAATTACTCTGATATTATGCCTCTTAATTTTATACTTAAAATGAGGACAATGAATTATACATTCTCTAAGTCCTTTCCAAGTCTAATGTTCAGGGAACCTCTTGCAATAAATCACCTATTCAAACTCAGAATTGTAGAGGGTGATGTTTTGCATCTAGGCAAGATTAGTACCATGCAAATTCTGAATCAACGGGTCTAGGAAAGGAACCAAGATTCTACATCTCTGAGATGCTCGTGCTGGTCCAGGAACTGTAACATATGGAGGAAAGTCTTCCATGACAGTGGGCGCTGGGATCAATTGCCAGAGGACTAAGCTTATTTGACTACTGGGGTGACAGTAGAATTCAAAGCCATAGGTTCCAAAAGCTTCTCATCCTGGCTGATGAAAAGTTCAAAAACTGCAGACTTGGCATTGACATCTAACTGTTGTAGATATTTTTGTCCTCTCCTCATTTTTATCATGTTTAAATATGTTTTCTTCTCCCACCCTAATTCCTTAGTGATTCCTTTTATACCTCCTGCCTCCTAAGAGGCAGTCTACAAAGCTCAGTCTTGGGATCTTTAATAAATAGATCCTGTTTAAGAGTTTAATTAAATCTGAAATACTTTTCATTTTCAGAATTGCATGTCCAATGAGAGAGAGAGAAAGAGAGAGAGAGATTTAAACAAAAAGTGAGATCTGTTTTGTATAATAGGAACAATGACATCTTCAGCAAAGGCTTGATCCAACTCAAACTGCATCCCCATTAACAAAGTTCTTCCTTTTTTCCTCCTGTCTTCTGAAGTGCAGTCTTGATTCTCAGACTTGACCTAGTTTTCTCTGGAATATCTAGGCTCTTCCCTTAGGATATTAAAATGGTTATCAAAGTTGCAGACCTCACTTCCTATAAAAGAAAGAGATATTTCCCATTCCCCATAGTCCCACTAAACATTTCTTTACATCTTACTCACTTTAATTTGCCCAAACCTGTACTAATCATTGAGAATAAGTGATGATACAAATTTATCAGTTTAAGCAGTTTGAGTGAAGTTAATCTCACCCAAATCGCATAGCTGAAAATGTGAAAGAGTACTTAGGGTAATAAAAAAGAGAAATGAGTGTCAATGAAGAAATGAACAAATGTCCACTATCTTCAGTTCCAGTTCTCTAATTTTGCCTTATTTCTTAACATTCCCCACAACTTCAGTTAAGATATTTTTCAAAAAGCACCTCTCATCTCAAGTAACTTCTCCTTACCTTTTACTCTAATAATTCATATCCTACCCATTTTGGGGGTCTTACCTCACAACTGATCTTTGACCTTTCTAAACCACATTGTTTTTCCCCTCAATATTTCTTCAGTTTGCATTATTCTTTATTTTATATATGTTTGTTTCTATCCAACTAGATTATAAATACCTGAGACGATCAGGATATGTCTTTCACCTTTTATATCCTTCTTCAATACCAAATAGATTTTCAAGCCCTTAGTCCTCACTCAATGAACAATTGTAGAATAAGTCCTGTTATAATTAAACAGGCAGCATGTTGAGTCAAAAGAGCACCAAAGTGGGAAGTAGACTTGAACTTTGGTTCCAGCTCTGTCTTTTTCCAGTTGGCCAATCTTGTACAAGCTATTTAACCTACTGAGCTCCATCTATAAAATAGGCAGATTTCTATATGCCGTGCCTGTTTCATATTCAATTGTAAAAAAGTTTCTTTTTTAAAGAAACTTGGAGAAGAATCTGGCAATGAATTCTGAAGTTTTTAGGCAACACTTCCAGGAGGGGAGCATAGCCAAGCTTTGTGACTACCTTTAGAATAAGGAAGTGGAGAGAAGGAAGCCTTTCAGCTGAGAGAATGGAGAAGGACCAGAAATTCAGGAATTAACATAACATTTTCCCTGAACCACAAGAAAACCAGCCTAACCGATACTCATTCTTTACAAATCAAATTGAAAAAAGAAGCCATTTACTCTCACTCTTTTCACAGTTGGAAATATGGAATTTTCCAATATTTTCAGTGAATTCATGACTCTGGCTCTATTAAAAATCAGGAGTTGAGGAAAATAAAAGCAGCCATTGCCAGTCAAACCAATTGTATCACAAAGTCACAGAATTTCAAAAAGGGAAGGAACATTAAGAAAGTGTCTGGTTCCTTAAATTAAGAAAATATCTCAACTTTTTAAACCATGCAAGAAGCCAACTTCCAATGACTATGACAAGGCTTTTCAATTTCCCTGAGATGTAAAGTCTCATCGTGTCACTACATTCATCGTAATACATAGATAAATGTGTGTAGTTGGCCCCAAATCCCAACAAGCCTTCACGTAGGAAGAGACTAATTGTCTCTCAGACCTAAAGCTATGGGACTGCCAGAGAGAAGTTCTTTGTGAAAACAACTAATGTGCTAACCCTACACCTGATTCTTTCCATTACACTAACCTTGCATTATTAGCCTGTGGTTAATGTAAACGTGATATTCCTGAGAGAAATCTAAAATACCCAAAAGGATTATTTCCTAACAATAAGGACAAACAGGAAAACAGATGGAGGTCATTCGGATATATTTCAAATCCCTGCCCAGTTTTCTCTAGCAAACAAATGTAAGCAATTATAAAAATAACATCTACAAGATACTAATATATACTTTTTTGGTATTTGGGCCCTCTAATTTTAGGAAGGGAATTCTTAGGAGTCATTACTAATGAGTTTAACAATCGCATAACGATAACTTTACTCACTAATCAACTGCAGTCTTTTTTTAATGCTACTCAACTAACAAGTTTTTTGAGTTCAGGGATACATTTTTATAAATTTCAACCTTACAAATATCATAAAATGAATAAATATACTTGTAAATAATAACAATAATAAATATGTGCTTATTTCTTAATTCTATTCATTCATGTCACTAGTTATATGCTTTATATTATAAAGGAGAAGCAATTATAACAACATTGTATTTCTTTAATATTTACCTTTAAATATGATACATTTAAAGATATTTCTCATGACAAAACACCAAATACAAAAGTCTGTTTAATCTATCGAAGACTGGTTAAATAAGTTCTGGAATACCTACCAAAAAAAAAAGATCAGCTACTATAGAAAATAAACATGAGCACTGATAGGAACTTTCCACACTGCTTAGCCATCTATCCTTTTATGTGCATAGTTTTATTATTGTTTTCAATTGTTTTAAATTCTACTAGTATTATCTGTACAGTGAGGTTAAAGGCTATAATGGTTTTACTTTTTAGGTTATTATGTACTTTAAAAAAATCACAAGTCATAGATACATGTTTTATTTTCCACAAAAAAAATGGCAAGTCTGGCTGTGTAGGGCCTTTATTACAGCAATGAGTATGGGGACTTTGTAGGAGAGGAAGATGCTGTCCAACATGTTGCAAAATTATTTAACTGCAGAACCTTTTTTAGAAAGGCTAACCACAGAGCCTAATATTCTATGCAAGAAATACTAGAAATTTCTGACTTTACCAATTAACAAAATATTCATTGAATGGGTTTCTTCTTGTTAATTTTATAGAGAACATGATAAAATGCATTTAACCTATGTAAGTCCTATAACTACTTTGACCTTGATGCATATTTTAAAACAACTAAATTTATAATTCCGTAGTTTAGGGGTTGGCTTTTTTGTAAAGAGCCTGATAGTAAATATTTTAGATTTTGTGAGCCATATAGTCTCTGTTGCAACTATTCAGCTCTGCAGATAAAAAGGGAAGCAGCCATAGATGATACATAAACAACTGGACACGCCTAAAGCCTGTAACATTTTACCTACAAATACATATTTGGCCCATGGGAGCTAGAATGTAAATCCCTGGTTAACATTATTTTTCATGCACATTATAAAAACTAAGAATCAAATAGCCCTGTAAAAGCATGTGGTATGTGGTATTTTTGGATCTTACACTCCATAATAGGCTAGGCAGCTCTGTTTAGCCAAGGGTAGTTCCCACAGATTGCTGACAGCTGAGGGCTGTCAGCCAGAAGCAATCCCAGCAGCCAGGAGAGATTCCTTCTGTCCTAAAAGAGAATTTGGGACATAACACAGTATTAAGTACGATACCTCTCTTCAACACAGATAGCTGAATCTGATTACTATTAATATATTTACTTATTTGCTCTATGAGAATATACTAAAAGTAGTTTATTAGCTAATCACCTATGTTAGAGTATTTTAGATTGGTCCTATTATTTTTCAATTATATACAGTATTGCAATTTATAAATTTAAGCATATGTTTTTTTTATATTTTTGAAACTGTATCTTCAGAGTTAATTCCAAGAAGGAGGATTGCTAGGTGTTTTACGTTAATAGATTTTAAAATATTGAACCCACTTCGAATTTATGAAATAAATTGCATTTGTGTATAATGTATTCCTTTATTAATGTGGTATTATATTCCGATCACTGATATTTTATTTAATATCTTTACAATGATATTCATAAGTGGTATTGCTTTATAATTTTCTTTTATTGTAATGACCTCATTAGATTTAGATATCATTATTATACTTCCATCTAAAAAT